>NC_026005.2:73050632-73150632 GCF_000442705.2 Elaeis guineensis | reverse complement strand
GAAGGGGAGATGCAGAAGATCCCTTCGTATTCGCAGTTGGCAATTTGATGTATGCTATGGTAGGCACTAGGCTAGATATTGCTCATGCTGTTGGTATTGTCAGCCAATTTCTCTCAATCCTAGGAAGGAGCATTGGATTGAATGAAGTGGATTCTCACATATCTCAAAGACACTTTTTGTTAGATGTATGTCCTAGAAGTCAATATGGCTGACACATTGTAATAAAGTTAGGACATAATTTTATACTTAATACATTGATTTGATCAATAAAAGAATAAGTTTAATTTTTATTCAAGTATGATGTGTCCTTGAATCGTCCATGAAATTAACATTTCGGTACATATTCTCAAAGTGTTGAGAATTAGAGATATGTATTTAATTTTTAAATACTTTCGATCATAGTATCATCATGAGGACGGTGATTGATCCAGATAGATCGATGCATAGATCGCTTCCTTCGGGATAGATGAATCTCTGATCTACAATGTAGAGACACTGAGTGATGATTGTGGATAGTTGTTAGAGAACAACTAATACAAAGCGTGACCATACGAGAGATCACTTAAATTTTTACTCGATCATCAGTGATTGTCTCGATGCTGTAGTTATGTGAATGATCCTTTGATCTACGATGGTACGACTGCTTGCAGTGAGACTGTTGAAGTTTGACTGACACATAAACATGATCTTAATGAATCTTTATAGTAGATGTTGGAACAGTTAGCCTACTATAGGAGTAGGATGCGCATCAAGATAGAATCTATCGACCTTGATAGAAAGGAGTAGTCCTATAAGATTTGAGTGGTTAAGTCTGAGAGTTTGTGGCCACAGTAATATGATTGATGAAAAAGAATTTTCATAAGGATCACAATTGGACTCGAGTTGATCGAATCTATCATATGACTAATAATAAAGTTTGATAATTTATTTATGACCTGCCATCTAGTCGAAACTCATGATAGAGGGACTGAATCACACGTGAACTACACCTTGAGATTTTTTTTAATTCTACTGGATTGTTATTACATACTGCTAGGTATCGCTGGTAGATTGTGAGAGCTCACTAGGATTGCTCAGGATCAACAATCCTTGATGAGTTAGAATGAAATTGTTCCGACCCATTGAAAAGAGTTTCAATAATACAATGATAGAGATTATTGTATATCTCACTACCAGATTGAATTGAACCTATAGGGTCACACAATAAAGAGATTAGATCTAAAATAAGCAATTGGACTTATGAAGTCTCAATTGGGTTTAGAGAAATCATATTGGGTTCAGGATAACCTTGCTAGCACATGATTGGATCTAATTTTTTTTTTACGTTTGAATTTTTTATTTGATAAGATTAATTTAAATTTAATTATCTACTAATAATCAAAATGAATTAGATTTATTGGGCTCCAATTATTGGGTGCCTAAGATTTTGGATCAAGTGAATTAAGGGTTCAAGTCCTTAATTAATTTTCTTGATAGTTTTCATTGAGCGCCACTTGATTTGATCAAGTTGGGCATGTCCACCTATTAGAGGGCGTGTGGAACCATTATGGGGCATCCCATGGAAGCAAAGTGAGGTGTGTATTTGTGGGTGCAAAGGCTTCAATAGTTGGTACTTAATGGATTTCCTAAAGAGAGTCAAATAACTAAAGGAATAAGGATTCCTAATGCAAGGAGGAGTTATATTAAGTGGTTGTTTGATTTTGAATAAGATTTAAACCTTATACTTATTTAAAGGAGCTTTCACTAAGGTCTCTATACACTTCAACCAGTAGCTCCACATCCTCTTTGAAGAGCCCCACGCCCTTCTTTCTCTTCTCCCTTGGAGATCCAACGCCCACATCTTAGGCGTCCATCCTTCACGCCCAAAGGGGTTTGGGCATCCCTTTTATTTGCTGGTTTCTAGTCCCTGATTGTTGCATAATCTAGAAAAAAAGTAAGAGAAGAAGAGAAAAAAAAGATCAAGAAAAGGATTAAAGAGTTGATCGCAATCCAGATTTCGTTCAAATTCGCAGGCTAATTTTTTTTGAAGAAGAAAAATTAATTTCAAAGAGGACTGTTCCAGGCTGATCCTGAGTGGATATCCATAGAGGTCGGACACTTGTGCGGCTAAGAAAAAATCTTTTCTCTTTCAAATCTAGATTTGAAGAAAGAAATTATGAAACAGATATGTGATTCGATTACATATTCAATTTCAGCATATGTTCAGTTTCAGCATATAAAGTAGATCCTAGTGGTTTATATTTTATACATGCATGATGTAGATTAAAAAATATTTTAATTCTCTATTTCACTAGGATGTTTAGAAATTTTTTTTTTTTGAAACATACGTGCATGCTCCTACATCGAAATTCCAATAGTGGTATCAGAGCCATGGGTTTCATATGCATGAAATTGACATATATATTTTGAAAAAAATTTCAAAATTTGATTTTTTCTTGATACATAAGATATATAGATAAGTATTTTCAATCTAAAATTTATTTTAGATTTAATTTTAAAATATATAGTTGATATGTGAAAGCATGCATAGATCTGAATTTTATTCTAGAATGATTTCTAGTTCATAATTATGTGATATGTAGATATATGTATAAATCTAAAATTTTATTTGACCTGATTCATGATTCATATATGAGATATATGATTATGTATTTAGGTCAGATGATTGTTCTCAATATGATTCATAATTTGTATATGAGATATATGATATCATGTTATGATCTGAATTTTAGTTTAGATCTGAATTTTACATATATATATATGAGATATATGTTTGTATATTAAATATGAAATTATTTTTATAATTTAAAACTTATCTTTCATGCAAATAATTTAGATCTAAAATTTAGTTTTGAAATATGAAATTTGTATTTATGCATGAAGATTTTGGTTATAAAAAAAATAAAAAATTAGGTCATGTAATTAGATTGCATCTAAGATTTTTGACTTGAATGTAATGGATTTAATTCGATTAAGTAATTGATCAAACCAAGTCAAGTGTTGATTGAAGTTAGATCAATTATGTTATATGATCATACAATTATTGTTGATCAAATCGATTGAATCTCATATATAGAATCAATTAACCTAAAGATCTAATTCGGCTAGATGGCTTGAGCATGATTCGCTTAAGCTAACCTATTTAGACCAATTGACCTATTGGTGTCTAAGGAAAGCAACAAGAGGATCTCCATCGATCTCCACTTATCTGATCAATTTGAAAGATTGAGTCTTGAATAAAGTTGCTTGGCATTTTGGTTTAGCCCATGCCAATTAGATTGGTCATATGATGACTGATTAGATGAGACCTAAATCTAAACTTTTTCATAAATATTAAGTCCATAGGTCTTCCATCGTTGTAGATGTGTAGGCGTGCTACTGGTATTGATTGTTCTCAGCTGGTTATAATTGTTCAGTTGCATCAAAAAATGCAACCACTCTATTAGCAAAGAGTTACTCCAGAGTAAGGATGGGGTTGGGCCCAATAACTGTTAGGTGAGGGATCCAATAACGGTCTTGCACCTACTTGTGAACGATGAGTCGGGCTTAATTAAGGAGTGTGATCAATAATTGTTAGGTAGGCCCACATAACTTAGAGACCAAGTCACTACAACATGCTTAGAGAAGTATCTGGGCAAAGAGTTGTCCATGCATCGGTGTGCATGTTACCAATAATTGTTACATGAGGTATATGGTATCGGTGAGACCGCAGCATCCACTAAAAATTCATTTGTCATGTTAGAATTTTTGTTTCCTAATCGGAGAGTGGAGGGATCAAAAAAATTAGTGAGGATTATTGTTTGTATCTTAAAATCTTTAGAAGCAAATATAATTTTTAAAAATACAAAAGTCTAACTTGAATCTCTACTCTCATAGTTAAATAATGTCAGCCTCAAATCTTTTAGTCTGCATCCTTGAATCCAATCATTTGATAGGAACAAACTATAAAGACTGGCTAAGAAATCTCAGGATTGTCCTGACTTTTGAAAAACTAGGTTATATACTCGATTAGAAACTCCTAGTGTTACCAAACCATCCTACTGCTGAGCAAAGAGCTGCTTATAAAAAGTAGATGAATAAAAATATTCGGGTCAAGTGCTATGTATTGGCATCCATGTCAAATGAGTTGCAAAACCAGCATGAGCATATGCCCACTGTCAGGGCTATGATCACTCACCTACAAGAGTTGTATGGTGAGTAGAGCCATACAGTACACTTTGAAGTATCCAAAAGACTCTTCAATTTGAAGATGTATGAAGGGCAGTCAGTCCATGAGCACTGTATGACAGTAATCAAGGATATTGAGGAGCTTGAAAAGCTCGAACTTAATATGCAAAAGGAATTGCAGATGGATTTAATCCTTCAATCCCTTATGAGTTCATATAGTCAATTTATTATAAATTTTCATATGAACAAACTCGATTGCACTATACCCAAACTGGTCAACATGTTGGTCACTATGGAAGGAATCTTGAAGAGTTCAAGGGGCACTGTTCTCGCTGTGAAGCGAACTTCTTCCAAAAGAAAGTCTAGTTGAAAGAAAAAAAAGAAAATTCGCTAAGAAGCAAAAGAAAGAGAACAAGCCAAAGAAGGACGTTCCAAAGAAGGCTAAAGCAAAAGAAAAGTATTTTCACTGTGATGTTAAAGGCCACTGGAGGAGGAACTATCCACTCTACTTAGAGAGCCTAAAGATAAAAAAGGATGATAAACATTCAGAAGATATGCTCATAATTGAATCTAATCTTATAATTTCTTTTATTTTTAATTGGATATTAGACTCTGGCTCGAGTACTCATATATATACCTCAATGCAGGATCTAATAGAAAGTAGGAGATTGAGGGAAGGTGACATGATCCTTCAGATCGACAATAGAGCAAAAATTACTGCAGAAGTCATTGGCACTTATCCTCTTCGATTACCGTCGAATTTTAGATTAGATTTAAAAGACTGTTATTTTGTTCTTGTAGCTAGTCGGATTTTAATTTTCGTATCTGTGCTAGCACAGAAAGATTTTTAATTTAATTTCAATAAAAACTTTTGTTCCATTTATTTATAAAATAAATTGGTTGCATGAGATTTTTTAATTGACAGTCTATATCACTTGCATGTTGATGTGAATGTGAATTTGAACGAACAAATAGTGAGTACCGTAGGTCAAAAAAGATCCAGAGATAAAATTAACTAGAAGTACTTATGGCATCATGACTAAACCATATTGGAGAGGATAGGATAAACAAATTAAAAAAAAGATGGAATTCTTGGCTCGCTTCGTCCAGAGCCGTATCCAGTTTGCGAATCTTACCTTCGAAAAAAAATGATCAAGTTACCCTTTGTAGGACATGGAGAAAGGACCACTAAGTTACTTGTCCTGGTACACATTGATGTGTGTAGGCTATTTGATGTGTAGGTCAGGGTAGTTATAGCTACTTCATTATCTTTACCAATAATCTGTCTAGGTATGGGTATATGTATCCGATGAAATAAAAATTTGAAGCCTTTGAAAAGTTCAAAAAACTCAGAAATGAAGTAGAAAAACAAATAGGCAAACCCATTAAGGTTCTTCGATCTGATCAAGGTGGCGAATATCTTAGTCAAAAATTTCTAAGATATCTCAAAGACAACGGTATAGTCTCTCAATGGACTCCTCTCGAAACACCTCAGCTCAACGAAATATTCGAAAAGGGGAATAGGACCCTATTTGATATGGTCAGGTCCATGATGAGCTTCACTAATTTATCCTCATATCTTTGGAGACATACCTTATTAACTGCTATTCACTTGTTGAATAGAGTTCCATCAAAATCTATTCCTATCATATCTTATAAGATATGGTATGATAAGAAGTCGAGTCTAAGTTATCTTAAGACTTGGGGATGTCCGATCTATGTCAAGAGACAAATGGCTGATAAATTGGAGGATAGATCTGTAATAGCTCATTTTATAGGATATCCAAAAGAATCAATGAGATACTACTTCTACTTTCCATAAGATCATAATGTGATTGTGAGTCAGAACGTCATATTTTTAAAAAAATAATTTATCTAGGATGGTGGCAGTGGAAGGTTAGTTGAGCTTGAAGAGAAGGTCTCTGAAGAGCAAAGACCTATAGATCCTCTGAAACCCATTATTCATGAGCCAGTGGTTGATGTTTCTTTACCACTTCATAGATCTAGCAGGGTCTCCTGACCTCTTGAAAGGTACATGTGTATGCTTACGAAGAAAGTAAAGAAAATATTTCTTATGGAAGATAAGGGTCATGGTGATGATCCTAATACCTTTGATGAGATAATTTTTGACATCGATTTTGAGAAATGACAAGATGCAATGAAGTCAAAAATTGACTCGATGTATTCGAACCAAGTATGGACCTCAGTGGATCCACTCGAAGGTATAGTACCCATTGGGTGTAAATGGATCTACAAAAAGAAGATAGATGCCGATGGTAAGGTAGAGACCTATAAAGCTAGGCTTGTGGCAAAAAGTTATAGCTAGTGTGAGGGTATTGACTATCAAGAAATCTTTTCGTCTGTAGCTATGCTAAAGTTCATTCGCACTCTATTTGCTATTATAGTTTATTATAATTATAAAATCTGACAGATGAATGTGAAAACTATTTTTCTGAATAGATATCTTGAGGAATATATCTATATGGAGTAGCTTTTGGATTTCACATCTGGTGATGGTGATCACAGAGTATGTAGTTTGCAAAGGTATATATACGGATTAAAGCAAGCTTCTCGAAGTTGAAATTATTGTTTTAATGATGCGATCAAATTATTTGATTTCATCAAGAATGAAGAGGAACCTTGTGTATACAAAAAAATCAGTGAGAGCATAATAACATTCCTTGTATTGTACATCGATGATATTCTTCTCATTGAGAATGATATTTTCATATTGACCATGGTCCAAAGATAGTTGTTCAAAAAATTCTCCATGAAAGACATAGAGGAAGCATCCTATATTCTTGAAATAAAAGTCCATAGGGATAGATCTAAAAGGATGTTAGGCTTGTCACAAAAGCTGCATATAGAGAAAGTACCGAAGAGGTTCAGTATTAAAAACTCTAAAAGAGGACTTTTATCTCTTAGGCATGTTATTCATCTTTTCAAGATGATGTGTCCAACCACATCTGAAGAAGTTCAGCGTTTGAGTAGGATTTTTTATACCTCAGCCATGGGGAGCCTCATGTATGCCATGCTGTATACTCGACCTGATATTATCCTTGCTGTGAGTGTCATGAGTAGGTATCAGTCGAATCTAGATAAGGAGCATTGGATAGCTGTAAAGAATATCCTTAAGTATTTGAGAAGAATTAAGGATTTGTTCTTGATCTTTGGAGGATATTCTGAGTTACGAATCGAGGGGTATACTGATTCAGACTTCACGTCTGATCCTGATGATAGAAAATCTATATCAGGATATGTGTTCGTATGCAATGGTGGCATAGTCTGCTGGAAGAGTTTCAAGCAACCCATTATAGCGGATTCGACCACAAAGGTTGAATATGTCACTGCTTTGGATGCTGCAAAAGAAGATTTCTGGTTCAAAAAATTTATTACGGAACTTAAAGTTATGACATCAGATACCATACTACTTTACTGTGACAATAATGGAGCCATAGTACTTGCTAAGGAGCCGATGTTTCATCAGAAATCAAAGCACATCGAACGACGGTATTATATCATATACGACTATCTCGAAAAAAAATATATCGAGGTGTGAAGAGTATACTCCGCGGACAACATGACAGACCCATTGACAAAACAATTGAACCAGCCAAAAATAAAAGTCCACCTTGAGAGGATGGGACTTAGATTAGTGGACATTGACTTTAGTCCAAGTGGGAGATTGTTAGATGTATGTCCTAAAAGCCAATATGGCCGATATATTGTAATAAAGCTAGGACACTATTTTATACTTAATACATTGATTTGATCAATAAAAGGACAAGTTTAATTTTTATTCAAGTATGATGTGTCCTTGAATCGTCTATGGAATTAACATTTCAATACATATTTTTAAAGTGTTGAGAATTAGAGATATATATTTAATTCTTAAATACTCTCGGTTATAATATTATTATGAGGACGGTGATCGATCCGGATAGACCGACGCACAGATTGCTTCCTTCAGGATAGATGAGTCTCTAATCTACAGTGTAGAGATACTGAATGATGAGGTAGTTGTTAGAGAATAACTAGTACTGAGCATGACCATATGAGAGATCACTTAGATTTCTACTCGATCGTCAGTGATTGTCTCGATGCTGTAGTTATGTGAATGATCTTTTGATCTGTGATAGTATGACTGCTCGTAGTGAGGCTGCTGAAATTTGACTGACACATAAATATGGTCTCAATGAGCTCTTGTAGTGGATGTTGGCGACAGTTGGTCCACTTTAGGAGTAGGGTGCGCATCAAGATGGAATCTATCAATTTTGATAGAAAAGAGTAGTCCTATGAGATTCGAGAGGCTAAGTCTGAGAGTCTGTGGCCACGATAATATGATTGATGAAAAAGAGTTTCTATAAGGATCACAAATGGACTTGAGCTGGTCGAATTTATCATATGACTGATGATAAAGTTTGATGATTTATTCATGACCTATCATTTAATCAGGACCCACGATAGAGGGACTGAATCATACGTGAACTACACCTTGAGATTCTTTTTTGGTTCTACTAGGTTGCCACCACATACTGCTAGGTGTCACTAGTGGATTGTGAGAGCTCACTAGGATTGCTCAGGATCGACAATCTTTTATGAGTTAGAGTAGAATTATTCCAACCCATTGAAAAGAGTTTCAATGATACAATGATAGAGATCATTGTATATCTCACTATCAAATAGAATTGAACCTATGGGATCACACAACAAAGGGATTAGATCTGAAATAAGCAATTGGGCTTATAAAGTCTCAATTGGGCTTAGAGAAATCCTATTGGATTCAGGATAACCTTGCTAGCATATGATTGGACCCAATTTTCTCTTTACGTTTGAAATTTTTATTTGATAAGATTAATTTAAATTTAATTACTTGTTAATAATCTAAATAAATTAGATTTATTGGGCTCCAATTATTGGGTGCCGAAGGTTTTGGATCAAGTGAATTAAGGGTTCAAGTCTTTAATTAATTTTCTTGATAGTTTTCATTAGACGCCACTTGATTTGATCAAATTGGACGTGTCCACCTATTAGAGGGTATGTGGAATTATTATGAGGTGTCCCATGGGTGCAAAGTGGGGTATGTATTTGTGGGTGCAAAGACTCCAATAATTGGCGCCTAATGGATTTCCTAAATTGAGTCAAATAACTAAATGAATAAGGATTTCTAATGCAAGTAAGAGTTGTATTAAGTAGTTGTTTGATTTTGAATAGGATTTAAACCTTATGCCTATCTAAAGGGGCATTTTCTAAGATCTCTATACATTTCAACTAGCAGCTCCACGCCCCCTTTGAAGATACCCACGCCCCTCTTTCTCTTCTCCCTCTCTTCTCCCTTGGAGATCCAATGCCCACAGCTTGGGCATCCTTCATCCTGCATGCCCAAAGGGGTTTGGGTGTTCTTCTTATTTGCTGGTTTCTAGTCCTTGATTACTGCATAATCTAAGAAAAAAAAGCAAGAGAAGAAGAGAAAAAAAAGATCAAAGAAAGGATCAAAGAGTTGATCGTGATGCAGATTTCATTCAGATTCGCAAGCTGATTTTTTTTGAACAAAAAAAATTAATTGCAAAGAGAGCTGTTCCACAGATCAATCCTGAGTGGATATCCGTAAAGGTCAGACATTTGTGCAACTAAGAAAAAGCCTTTTCTCTTTCAGATCTAGATTTGAAGAAAGAAATTGCAAAACAGGTATGTGATTCGATCACATATTCAATTTCAGCATATGAAGTAGATCCTAGTGGTTTATGTTTTATGCATGCATAATGTAGATTAAAAGGTATTTTAATCTTCTATTCCGCTGCGATATTTAGAAAAAAAAAATTTTAAACATACATGCATGCCCCTACATCGAAATTCTAATACTTTTAGAGTATGTCTTTTGGTATTGATAAATCTGTATTGGATGTATATACAGATACAGACATGGCAGGTGATGTTGATTCTAGAAAGTCTACATCGAAATACTTGATGACTTTTTTAAGAGGAGCTATCTTATGGTAATTTAGACTACAGAAATATATTGTTTTATCAACTACAGAGGCAAAATATATTACAATAATAGACGTCAGCAAGGAGTTATTGTGGATGAAGAAGTTCCTTCAGGAACTTGATCTGAAGTAAGAGAAATTTATTCTATATTGTGATAATCAGAGTGTAATTTATTTTAAAAAAAATTTAATTTTTTATTTGAGATCAAAATATATTGATATAAGATATTATTAAATATAGAATACTTTGAAAATTAAATTGTTACGGTTTGAAAAAATTGATATAGATGATAATACTTCAAATATACTAAGTCACTGTCTATAGGGAAGTTTATAGGCTACAGAGTTAGTATTGCCTTGCTAGCTGGTTCTCTCTATACGGTACGGGAGAAATTTATTAGCGGTGTCACACCCACATGGTGGGACCCATCAAACGAAAACATTAAAAAACAAAGGGAATCAGAGTTCTTTTGGTTTTGGGCTTTTATGGCTATAAAGCTTTCATATAGCCTTTGGGACGCAGTGTTAAACACAGGCTACGAAGGCAGGGGGAAAAAAAAAAAAAATTTTTTTGAGATAATTTTATAAAAAAAATCAGATGATTTATTATTTTTTAATTTTAATAAAATTTTAATATATTATTTTTAATATTAAAAATTATAAATTAATTGATTTTAATTTTTTAAAAAAAATTTACATAAATTATTTCAAATATCCATGTATTTGATGGGATCTGTCCTTATTTATTATCGATATCTACATGATGATTATTTTATTATAAAATTAAAATTTATTTTTGATAATATATATTTATATAGTCTCTAGTTGATTTAAAGAAGATCCGCAGTAATTCAATTATTTTATATAGTAAAAAATTTATAATATAAATTTGATATTTATGTGTTTGATTTAATTTATATTCGTTAGATTTGTTATTGTTGAGTTATTATCTATTTTAATTAATATATAAAAAATAAAATTTATTTTAAAAATAATTATGTTTGTAGTCTTTTTATTCCAACAGAATCTGGTGGCCTTACAGGAGGACGCCTGACCATTGAAAGAGAAAGATGTGCTTTGCGTCCTCTTTTTAATTTCAGCCTCTTCAACCTTTTTCTCATCTTCGGCATCTTTACCATCGTCAAGCACCGCTCCTCATCTACCTCTGTCGTTTTTGCTGTTTGTGCATCCCGTGACGGGGTCAAACCTAAAAAAAAATGTACATAACGAAGAATTTGAAAAAAAATCTTTGTTAGAGATAATTATAGGATCCGCTATCTGTTTCAACACTAAAACAATCTCTTAAAATTTGATTTATTTACCACACCTAACCCGCTACCATAAGTTACCGTTAGATAAACCAAAACCATCCACATTGAGTCGGATGGACAAGAAATATTATAATATTTAAAAGACTAAAATATCTCTAGAGAGTCATAGCAAAAGCTTAACATAATATCCAGTAATTTTGGAGCGTAAGACTAGTAATAAACATTCTCTTTTCTTGAATGAACTGATAATAATGATTTTCAATGCCGCAATATGGTAATTTTACGCAGTGGAACGGTAAAGTCAGCCCAGGGAGCAGGGCCATTTTTGAATAGGAGGGTATTATGGGTATTGAAATTTTGGAAATGAATTTAAATAATTTTTTTTATTATTTTAAATATACAGGGGATTGCTAGCCGGGTGGAACTTGACTTCCACACCTAGCTACTTTAGGTTAGGGGTAGGTCTGAAGAAAAAGTTATAGACATCTTCTCATATTTTGTATCCGAAGTACTTCACTTAATTTTTTCTGTACTCTCAGGCTTTGACGGTATTTATCATGCACTTTTTGGACCTGAGCTCTTGAAGAATTTTTTTTCATTTTCGGTTATGTATGAAAAGATAGAAATAAAATGATTACAATTTCGGATATTCACTTAATTTTGTTAGGTACAGATGCTTTTCTTCTAGTACTCAAGGTTCTATATTTTCGGGACGTATATGATAGTTGGATCTCTCGGAAGGGGGGGGGGGAGATGTAAGAAAAATAACAAACTTAACATTTAGCCCGTGTTATATTTTGTTATTTACAAAAAAAATTTTTTGGAGGAGAATGATGGATTGTTAGTATGGATGATTTAAAAATATAATTGAAGGATATATATGGTTAGGTTTCATTTGTATATATATATATATATTTAATTTCATCCCATTCACTCTAATATGACTCACTCTCATGTATATTTTTGTAATTTTTTATATATAACAAATAAATCTTGCATTATTAATAGCGTGGGACAAAACCACCCGGAAGAGACGCTGATGGCAGAACTAACAGGGCTTTCACACCTACAAACAGAAGTTGATAGCAAGAGCCGAGCCAAAGACGCTAAACATCCAAAAAAAAAAAAAAAAAAGAGGATTACAAACAACTGCGGCTAGACTTGTGCTTGGACATCAGCATTAATGGTGGCCGCCGCTTCCACACCCACAGCATTGAGGGTGAGACCGGACCCCTCAAGCTTTTGCTCGGTGACACGGTCCAGCTTCCGCGCCATCTCCGGATCCATGTGATTCCTCCAATCCCCTGCCCTTCCTTTTCTGAAGAAAGCATCATTGGTGACGAACTCGGGACGCAGTTTCCCCGTGATGTTGACCTCCAAGCTCTTCATCTTGTCAAAGCTACACAGCTTTACGACCTCCTCCACCACCCCTTCCTTCTCTTCCTCTGGAGAGAAGGGACACCCCACGAACTGCGCCAACCTCTTCACGATCCTCATCGGCTCCTCTAACATCTCTTCATACTTCAAGAACAGCACCTTGTCCGGCCTCCTCTGGCTCTCCTCCCAGTACTCGAGAACATGCTCCCACAGCGGCCCGTAGGGGCTGTTGCCCTCGCAGAACATCTCAAAGGCCTTGGTAAATGGAATTGGCTTCATACCTTCCGATCTCATCCTATTATTGAAGAACCACCGGGAGACCAACACATCCTTGGGGTCCCGGCAGACATATATCAGCTGACAATCTAAGCTCTTGATGGAATGTGGTAGGAGAGAGTAAGGCAGGTGACTGTTGAGGATACGAGGAGATGGCATGGCTTCTATTTCTGAATCTTGGCCTGTGGAGTAGCTTCTGCCCATTAAAGGGACGCACTCGTGAGGATTTTGGCTGAGGAGAGGGTGGCGATCGAAAGGGTATTTGGTTCGTGTCACGATAGCGTAGGTGAGGGCTTTGAGCCAGGTGGTGCCGGACTTGGGGTGGCTCAGCACGAACACGTCGTCGGGGCGAGCCTTGAAGTTTTGCTGCATGGCCATGCTGCTGAGGAGAATTTGTTGTGGGAACCAAAAGCCTTGGTATTTTCGGAGGCGTATGGCCCAGCCTTCCTCTAAAGGGAGTGTTGAGGTGAGGTCGGTGTAGCTTGTAGGAGCTCTTGGATCCGCACCATTTTTTTCTTGAGGCTCCATTGGAGGGGGGCCGTTGCAAAGAGATGGTTGAGCAGCCATTGTAGAAAGGATGCTATGCCTTTCTAATGGATGTTTGCAGGGAAAATGGTGGTTGTTCTCCAAGGACGACCTAGCGATTCACTAAATGGGAGCACATGGAGAGCGAGTGACATCGATGTTGCTATAGTATCGTTGTTATTATTGAAGGGACCACCAAACTTCTGTCTTATAAGCTAAAAAAATCATATCGTTTTCCTTCAAATCTCTACTTCTACCGACAAAATATGATTCGAACCATTAATTTAGCTCACATTCGATTTATCTTAAATATATTTAAATTTAAATTAAATAGATTCAAATCATAGATAGATCATTTTATTTATTAAATAAATTATATTCAATTTTTAATTTTTTAATATATTTAATCTATTTAACTTATTATTATATAAATTAGGATCGATCAAATATTTATTTAATTATTTATAATTTAAATCAAAAAGATAAAAATCTGCTCATAGTCTCTACCCATTTAAAAATTAAAAATTCAAACACCTCAACGCACCTTTATTCCAATGCACATCACGTTGCCCACTGACCTATGTGGTCAACCGATGAGCCCCATCTACCCCTCTACCACCTGTGTGGCGTGATTCTTTGATTTGATTTTTACTTGGATAACTACTCTCAAATCTAATGAAGATAGGAGAGAGAGAAAATTCAAAATGAAGAAGAGAGTTTTGGGTGTTGTGCATTTCTACTTTTCGCTTCGTTTGGAAGGATTTTTTTCAAAATATTATTTTTTTAATTTTGTTTCTCAAAATATCCTACACCTAAACTTATTTTTTGATTCACCGTCAAGAGGATGCCATACGTGGAATCCTAAGTTAAACCCACAATTTGACCATTAGCTCGATTGAAATCATAGATTTAACCCATGATTTTAAGTTCAGTTGGGACAAAATCGTAAGTTGAACCTGCGATTTTGACTAGCAGACTTGGCAATCAAAATTATAGGTCGAACCTTCACATAAGTACGAAAAAGATTTATTTTTGAATAATGATATGGTGAAAATTTTAGATCTAATTTTTCTCAAAGATGAGTTGTAGGTGGAAGGATAGTAGATTTAAATGATTTTAGTGATTTTCAACTTGGATTTTTATTTGAAATGATAGATTGGTCAAGCAAGCCAACCTAATCTAGTATAGTTAAATATTTTTATGATAATTAGTTTTAATAGTTCAATTTATTCTATTTCATCATATATAAAAGAAAAATTATTGAGTTTGACTGTAGTATTTTTGATAAAATTTTGGATATTTCATTAGATGGTAATAAATATTTTAATAGCACTTATTGGAGTCAACGAGATTTAGATTATCGTATCTATATTAGAATTATTTTTGAGGATGATAGTTTAGATCGAACTGCTAAACCTAATGTACATCTATTAATACTTAAAAATAGACTAATTCATCATATTTTTACATTTAATTTTCTATCCAAAGGAGGTTATAGAAAAAATATATCGTACCTAGATATTTATCTTCTCAAAATGATTCTTTCGGATAATAGGGTTAATTTATCATATTTAATGATACATTATTTGAATATTGAATGCTTTCAAAGTTTCAAAATCTGTTTGCCCCGTGAAGCTGTTATGACCGCTGTCTTTGAGGCCTTTGATGTCCCTATCATTGATGACGATGAAGTTATTAAGCTTAGATCCATTGGCACCTACAATCATACATCTCTGAGGCATATGGGGTACATATTTACTGATGGAATATGGAGATATATGTCTGAGGTATATAAAGAAGAAAGTGATAGTGAAGGATAAGATCAGCCCACCAATACAAACTAACTTAGACATCTTGCTCAGCGTATATAGCTTACACAGTTTGATTAGCAGTTTTTCGATCTGCATGTATTGTCTACTCGGATAGATGCACTGGAGATATCTCTTACCACATGAATCAATGCATGGGTTGATAGTATCGAGGTGCAACTGGATAAGGGATTTGCATGATTTGATCACCTTGTATAATAATTATATCATCAATTCTCTCTGTCTCCACAGGACCCTATAGCGGATGATTAAGCTCTAGCTTTTGGTTGCAGTATATGAGACTCTACTCAATGATACATCATCTTTTATTTATTTGATTTTATAGTAATGTAAATCTAGTTTATTGTAAGCATATTTTTTTTTTGGTGCTCACCTAGTTGTCAAATGAAATCATATATTTTGACCATTTTATCTTGAACTTGAGATTTCTTATAAACTATTTAACACCATTATTCTCATGCATTTGTACATTACTTTTATAATGCTCTACCTATATATTATTCTCATGCATTTATATAGAGATAGCCATATGGGATCACATTATCTCAATTGTAGATGAATTTATGTGTTGGCGATCAGCAGATGGCTCCTTTAGCTTAAGTAACATTATTTTTATGTTAGGTGCTAGTTTCTCACTAATGTGATGTGAACTTATTCTCAACTATCGTATCAACAGTTGATGACTCATGGACCTTTTTCAAGTCACAGATCTTGGCATATATGCCTCCATATTTTCAGTTGTATTCCCTGAGGTGGATGATGATGGTGTTAAAAACTTGGTATTGATAGGATAAGATGAAGACTTAAATGATGCAATCAGTGCTCTTGCATGTGCATGATATAGCTAAAACCAGAAGTGTTGCTTTGTATGATAATTGTATGTGAGGATTTTTTTGAACCAATCCTCAATGAGTGATTGGTAGTGCATTTTGATGTGGATTGCAACCTTGGTAAAGAAGCAACAGAAATAAAGTTTTCTTTTTTTTTTTTCTTAACAAATGCAAATAAGGAGACTCCACAAAAGAATTGTTATAGACCTACATTAGCAAAATAAAATGAAAAACCTGACCACCTATATGACATTAAAGAAATTGCTGATCATTAATACCTGTACAGGAAAGGGCATTCTTTCTGCACCACCATCAATCCAAGCATATGAATTGGCATTCAACTGCCCATGACTTGCGGCCTCAAAGATGCCATCCAGCTTCTGATCACTATAATTAAAATTAAACTTTATGAAGCTAAAGATGACTGGCATAACATATAATTCTTGTGCAAGTTTCAAGCAGAAACAGAGCTATTGAGACATGAATACTTAGTAACCCAACCACCAAAAAAATAAAAAAAATAAAAAAAAGATAAAAAAATAAAAAAATAAGAAGTAAAAATCCGATCGACCGCCAAATGATTGCGGTCGTCCAATATAGGTGGTCGACCCTCCGAACTGATCGGGCTCGACTGCCTGGCTCAGTTTGAGGTGGTTGACCACCTCAAGAGGGCCGATCGACCGCCTTAACCATATCGTGCCACAGCAGTTGATCGGTCCCCTAAAGTGGTCGACCACCTCAGACTGAGCTAGACGATCGAGATCGATTGACTGTCCTTCATTTGGTCCAATGGTCATGGTGGTCGTTTAGTCCATTAAGGTGGTTGACCACCTCAAATTGATCTGGACTATTGAGCCTAGTTGATTTGATTGATCAATCATCAATCTTTTGGTCTAGTGGTCACGACGATCGACCAATCTATTAAGACGGTCGACTGTCTCAGACCAAGTCGGGCAGTCGAGCCCCATCGATCTGCTCGATCGATCGCATTCTTTTGTTCTAGTGCGGTTGACCATGGCACGATGCCGGTCAACCATGATTTTATTTTTTTTTGGTTTTCTTTTGTTGGATTTCCAAGAGATATTGCTTCACTTACCAAACAAATTTGCATAGTTGCAATCAACCTAAACTTACATGTATTTAACTGAGTTTGATTCGATCGGGACTGCAACTACGATCATGTATTTTGTGTAATAATTCATGGATTGGAACTTTCTTTGATGCATTATGTACCATCTTAATTTATAATCCTACGGGACTTATGGAAGTAAGCCAACTTTCCAAATTGGATTGGGTCCATGGTTGCCGACTTTGGCCCACACTGAAATTCAAATAGGGATCAGCTCCTCATCAAAGAAGTCCAAGCTCCACATCAAAGAAGTTCAAGACAAGACCCTTTTTTTCTGTTGCTTCTAAACTAGTTTTGATGTTTTTCAATACCTAAACATTGCATGACAAATTGGATTGATCTTAGATTCATCGTAGTAATGTTCTACCATTTTCACAAGCAACAAAATAACGACAACATATCATGAATTCAGAGAGTAATGTACAACTTTATTTATAGAAAAAAAACTCAAGTCCATGTGCTACATATATATAATAAAACAAAAAAAAGGTCATGTCCCATATAGTGGCCGTCTCTTCTTCCTTTCAGGTTGCTTCCAACGACCCATAGGTTGAGCTTCACTCAACCCCTCATGCTCCTCGGTATATTGTTCTATCTGCATGACCGTCTCCTATATAGCTCCCTTATTTATATGGCCTCCTGCATGATATGAAGCTCCTAGATAGTACATATTATCCACCATATACTCAAAATATACAATAGTTTCCTCAATAGATCTAGCTCATGTCATCATGCATGTACACGGTTGATGACATATATAGAGTGAATGTAGGGAACTCTAAAATTAAAAATAAAAAAATAGTATTTCGTCAGCTATCTCATTTGTGCAAAGCAGTAGGAGATACCACTGACAACAATGGATGTGGAAATGGTGGAGTGTCCTTTGATGTGCCACAGACATGATCATAAATACCCATGAAGATATGACAATGCCCATCGACAGCATAGAGGACTAACTACATATCTCCTAGATGACATGGCCGAATGTGGACACTGAGTCTGGTGAGCAAGATCATGAATCCGGGCCAA
Organism: Elaeis guineensis; assembly: GCF_000442705.2. Lineage (NCBI taxonomy): Eukaryota > Viridiplantae > Streptophyta > Magnoliopsida > Arecales > Arecaceae > Elaeis > Elaeis guineensis. Next base: position 73,132,212 of record NC_026005.2, on the reverse strand, counting down.
ACTATCATTTTGACATAGACAAGTATGTAATGAGCATTACAAACAATAATTATAAATATGAAGAAGAGTAAGAAAATAAGATTAAACTCTTAGCGAATAGTCAAATATTGCACCACTATGACAAATACATTAATGAGTGATGTGATGATACCGCTCCATATAGGGATCATAATAGTCCATAGTATCATCATTCAGTAGACCACCCATAACAAGATCTCACCAACTCTTCCAGAGCTCAACAACATGTTGATAAGTAATGCTCCAATCCTGATCCACTCATCCTTTAAGGTTGATTTGATGCAATCTAAAATTTATGTCACACTCGAATGGAATGGACTGTCGGATCTCAAACTGGCATATCACCCTCTCCGCATGGTGCCATTATATGGTATGAAAACATAAAAGTAGCATCCAGCTTCACCATATATCCTATCCATTGAAGTAGTAATCCGATAGCTTTGCAAGGAACTGAGGAGTATATGGCTACCATATAACCTTTTAATGAATATGATGAAAGTTAAGTATTTTGAACAAAATTATTGCAAACATAATTATGATATATGTAAATCAATTATAATTATACCTGCTCAACTTTCGGATGATCAAGGTAATACCAGTAGGTCATTAGAACATAGATGGAAACTTGTATCACCAAAAAAATATCTCCCCACCTACGCATCCAAAAATATAAATGAGAAACATATGATTCAAAATAGCCTAGATATGAAAATTACTATTCAACTTTCATTACTTACCTCATGGCTTACAGATCTCGTGGCAATGCACCTTCATCAACTAAATCCATAATAGAATCTACAACAGGCTGACCTAATCTATGGGAAATTATAAATGAAATCTATCCCATGCCCATACCCGGTGTAAAATTAAGGGTCCCACAATATCATGTGCATCTTTCATATTTATCTAATAAAATTCTCTGTACAACCAAACTAGATCTGTACTATCTCAACTACGGTATCCCACAGACTCAAAATGTCCAAATAATGGTAAAAATATTATATGCATTAGGTTATTTGATTTATCTACAAATAGATACACTCTTGTTAGCTGCAAAATATACATCCTAGCATAATGTTGTATAGCTATATCATTTGCATATGCAGATAGCGAGCTAAACTGCTTTCCTAACCATACCATACTCAAGCAGAAACCCTTGGGGTTTATCAGAAGGTGGGACAATACCTAATAAATCAAAGCAAACCTATTGTCAATCATGAAATGTACTATCTATAATTGGAAGACTGACAACTGATAAATCCAACTACATGCAGACATCCTCCAATATGATAGTGCACACTCTATGTAGCAGGTAAAATATATGAGTTTTTGGACACCATCGCTCTACAAATAAAGATGCAGTGATCAAGTGCCAATCTAATTAGTGGACGAAACCAATGCAACTTAGACCATAAAATCTGATCTGTCGTAGATATAGTATTATGCTATATCGAGCCATGTCAACCAATGCAAGACCAGCCCTCTGTCGATAAGTAAGAAAGCTGGACTCCTATCAATATCAAAAAAATAGAAAAAGCTACATGTCAATATTAAATCAATGTGATTAATTTATTGATATGATTTTAATAATATAAATACATACCTGACCATCTCAAATAGTTGATGATCGATAATAGCCTGACCATATAGTAAAAAATGATCTACTGGATCTGGCTCCATGTATATAATATACTGCAGACATTAAGAGTAAAAGAAATGGGTATTATTTATTTGCAAGCAAACCTGCACAAATTTTCAAAACTTGCATAGACTTTAATGATATACTGTATAGATGGAATAATTGACAATATATTAATACTGAATCAAAGAAATCAAATAACATGACATAAATAAAGTGGAGCAAAAGTTCATTAGATTTCAATAAAATACAACATTAAATATAAAGTTTCATTAGTTTTCATCAAAGGTTCATTCTCTATTTTTTAGACATGTCCGTCTATCATATCTTTCTTTACCACAAATTCGATACTTAGGTCTATTGCCGACTTCCATCCAATTCATTTCATTACTAAATCTCGAAGATCATGGTCTTTTCATCTGTCACAACCATTCTTTTTATAGTACTATCAACACATCATTTGTTAATTATGACCAATAATCTGCATGCTAGATCGGTTGAAATTGATGATTGTAATTGTGATGGTACTCCTTCAATGTATAGCACCGATCAATATATATACATCACAAATCAATTAAGATATAAGCACAAGCAACCATCATATGTGAACATAGCAAATGATATCATTACCATTTCTGGCACATACATATGCATTCCGATAATTGCACTATATCTGCACTCTATATTGTTAGAAATTAACTTTATTTATTTATTATAAATAATAACATGATCATAAAAAGAAAGTTTTGCATTACTGTTTACTTGAGTATTGTTGTCTTTGTTTATATAAGATCCATGAAATGCCATTTGCACTTGAAACACCCCACTTGTCCTATCAAATCTTATAACATTATTGGATGTGGCTTTGCATTGGTGGGCAATCACATGAGTTATAGCAAAAGGATAAATCTTTTACCCATATTTCTTGCATCCTCTGTCTGAGCATGTCGACCATTGAAATATGATACAAGCTAAAAGAATGTCAGTTGCACCAATAAAATTACTAGTAGAAAGCAAGCATTTTTTAACACTCCATTGAAACATTCAAACAAATTAGTAGTCGCCCTTGCCCTCGAATAAAAATCATATGAGGTGGGCATGGAAGAAAAAAATATGGAACATACTTCTGATTTTGTCATATTTCCTCTGAGTATAATATTTTTTTCCTCCTCATTTTTAAAATATTTTTTTGCCGATATGCACTACATGATCAGTAATATATAGCGTGTAAATTAATAATCTACTCGTCCAACTCTATCTGTCCTCCATGGTTCTTACCAAATATATATATATATATAATGGAGATTTTGTTTTGGCAGAACTTTCATCTGCCACATATGCATAATTTTTTTTGTGAAACTCATAAATCTCTTGATTGCATAATTAATGGCATTTAAGACGAAGAGAATGGAGGGAGAGAAATTTGAATATTATAAAATAATTATTAAATTTTTGAAATTATTCGATAGTATTGATTTATAATAAAATAATTATAATTATATATATATATATATATATATATATATATATATATATGTATATGTATATATGTGTATATATGTATATATATATATATATATATATATATATATATATATACACACACATATACATATACATACACATACATATATACATATACATATATACATATACATACATACATATATATATATACACACACACACACATACCTATATGTATATATATATACACACACACACATATACATATATGTATATATACATATATGTATATATACATATACATACATACATACATACATACATACATACATACATACATACATACATACATATATATATATATATATATATATATATATATATATATATATATATATATGTATGTATGTATGTATGTGTGTATATATATATATATATATATATATATATATACATACATATATACATACATACATACATATATATATGTATGTATGTATGTATGTATGTACTTTAGATCGGAGAAGACTATCCTTTCCCTTATCACCTCGGCTCAGCGACTCCAACTTTTAAGAAGTTTGAAGTTCAGCAGATACCAAGGACTGAAAATGCTCAGACAAATATGCTATCTCGACTAGTAACCTTAGGGGCACCGAACTCAACTAGAAGATTTTTAAGCACCTAGAAAGACTCAACATTGAAGATCTATCTATGATCATGCAAGTCAATCATGAATCCAACTAGATGGGCCCGCTCATGAGTTATCTCACTAGCGGCATCCTCCTTCCAAACCCTACAGAAGCTTGGAAGATCAAGTGGCAAGCTCCCTGGTATGTCCTTATCCAAAGGAAGCATACAAAAGGTCACACTCCCTCTCTCTGCTCAAATGCCCTCGGCTCTTTGAAGTAGATTATGCTCTTCGAAGGGTACATAAAGAAATTTATGGGAATCATCTGGGGAGCAAACCACTAGTCTATAAAATATTACAATAAGAATATTACTGACTGACCTTGCAGCAAGATGCCATCGAGCTCGTCAAGAAGTGTGATCGATGCCAAAGATATACCAATATTCAACATCTACTTTTAGTCGAGCTCACACCAATCTCTACATCCTGGCTATTTGCCTAGTAGGGTATCGACATCCTTGGTTTTTTACTATAAGTGTTCAAAAAAAGAAAGTTTCTCATTGTCACCATCGACTATTTTACGAAATGGATCCAAATCGATCTCTTGGAAAAAATCACAATAAAGGTCCAAGACTTCATCTGGAAGTCAATCATTTGTTGGTTTGAATTTCTCCATGCTGTCCTCACTAATAGCGAATTATAATTTGATAATCCAAAATTCAAGTAGTTCAATTAAGAGCTCTACACCGACCATAGGCTCATCTTGATCGAAGACCTACAATCTAATGGAGAAGTCGAGATAACTAAGCGAACTATTTTGTAGGATCTAAAGATGAGACTAAGCCAAACCAAGCCAAAGGACACTAGATAAAGAATCTTTGCAGTATCCTCTAGGCCTAGCAAACCACACCCTAGGTTCCGACTAGAGAAATATCCTTCAGCCTTACCTTCAGTACTGAGGCAGTCATCCTAGTCGAGATCAGCCTTCCATCGATCTGGGTGGAGAACTATAACTAGCAAGCCAATTCCAGTCAACTATGAGTGAATCTTGATCTGCTAGAGGAGATAAGGGAATGAGCTAGGATCAAAATGGTTTCGTATCAATAGCAGGTAGCTCGCTACTACAATGCCAGCGTCGAGCTAAAGGTCTTTCATCTGGTGACCTCGTGCTTCGATAAGTTGAGGTGTCCAAGCCCACCGAGCAGGGCAAGCTGTCCCCTAACTAGGAAGGCCCATATATATAATATTGGAGGTTGTCTGACTAGGAGCCTATAGGGTAGAAAAGCTTCACGGCAAGGCCATACCCCAAACTTTGAATGTCGAAAAGCAAAAGGTGTATCATTAGTAAGCTTCCAAGCCTATGTTATTGAAAAATCAGTAAAACATAAGTTGCTCTTCTCAATTATCTTTTAGAAAAAATCTTCAAGCCTGTGTTATTGAAAATTCAGTAAAATATATGTTGCTCTTATCAATTATCTTTTAGGAAAATCTTCCAAAGTATAAGAAATTGGTTCAAACTAATTTAGAGACACCCCGGCCTTAGTTGGGATGTCTAGGGGAGAAAGACTGGAGATGCATCTGTCACTAGAGACACTCGGGCTCTGACTTGGGCCTCCACCTAGTCGGCATATCAATATCTTGAAAATAACCCTTTTCCATCTAGGACCTCCAAAAATATGCTTGGCTGATAATTGGCACAGGAGACATCTAGGCTCTGACCTAGACTTCCACCAAGTCAATTTACTGACACCTCGGTTGGCTCCTTTTAGGACCTCCAAAATATGCTTGGATGATAACTGGCACGGGAGACATCAGGCTCTAGCCTGGACCTTCACCGAGTCAATGTACTGATATCTCGGAGATATCCCAACTCTGACTAGGACCTCCAAAAATATGCTTGGCTGATAACCAGTATGGGAGACTCTCGAGCTCTAGTCTAGATCTCCATCGAGTTGGCATACTGACATCTTGGAGATATTTCGGCTTCGACTAGGACCTCTGATCTCAAGGGTCAACAACTATCTCGGATCTAATCTCAATCCAAGTAATGCCCGAAGGTAACACATGACCATGCAAAGGCATTGGCTCCGACTAGGAGACCGACCTCAGAAAAATCGAACAAGGACTACTTCAGCGACAAGTTCCAAAGAAGCATGTCCACATCAACGACCAGCCCTCAAGGCTAATTTGAACCTCCCAACTTCATCTAAAACCTTGGTTGACCTTGACAACCAGCCTTAAAAGGGTAAATCTTACCTCATTTCCTTTCTAAGAACCAAAGTTTACTCCGGCAATGTGCTAGGAATTCATCTATGATCTCAAAGACTTAAGCATTTCAAGCAGTAAAAGAGCAAAGCAACAACAAAGTATAAAAATAAGATTCTTTTCATTTAAAAGGATCATGTTACATTCACTTCGATTACAAATCCGATGTACAAAATCAAAAAGATACAAAATTGAGGAGCCATGACCTCGACTTCAGACTCAGAGATCGCTTTGGATAGATCTTGTTGGGATTTCTAAGGTGCTCGTACATATGGATTTCAAAATTTATTTAAAATCAAAACATAACGAAATAATCGATTAAAATACTTTTAATTTAAACATGCATACATCACATGTAAACACCTAAGGATCTAGTTCACATGTAGAAATAACATGATCTGATTTTTTTATCTAAAAATAAACATGCGATTGGATCGCATATCTGTTTCACTTTTTCTTTTTTCAAATCTGAATCTTCACCGCAAGTTGATCTTCACCTGTGAAGCATGATCTTGGATGTCTTCTAGGTTTCATTGAAGTCGTACAAACATCCGACCTCTATGGGTATCCACACAAGATCATGATTTGATCAGAAGCTTTTGATCTCATCAGAGTGCTAGTTCTCTTACAGAGATCGTATTTTGACGGTTGATAAGAACTCTTCTTTTCTCTCAAAATACTCTTAGAGAAAAAAAAGAATAGGAGGATAAAGAGGAAGATAAAGATCGAGAAGATCCTCTCTTTTTTCTTCCTAAAATCATACACATGATCTCTACACTAGAGATCTAGAGAAGAACTTTTTCTTCTCTTTTCTTCCACGCATGAGAGAACCTTTCTCTCCAAAGGGAAATCTTTTCTCTCTTTATTCCATGCACAAAAAGAAGACCCTTCTTCCTTTTCTTCAGCTCATAATGAAGACTTTCTTCCTCACCTTTTTCATGCCAAGAAGGAGAAACAATTTGTCTTTTTTTTAGCCCATGAGGAAGACCTTCTTCATCTCTTTTTCTTCATGCTAGGAGCTCTGATTTTCTGCATCAAAATAGCAGCCAACTAGTAGCAAAACCTCTCTTTTTCACTCACCAAAGGAGTCTCCTAAAGGTGGCGTTAAATAGGGCTTGAAGAGGAGTTTGGGGAGCATCCAAGAGTTGGACACCCCACCTAAAATTTAGGCATGTAGGAAGAAAAATATGGTGCGGCATCTTTTAATTATTTTTACTGTGTAAGAAAGATGGGCATTTCCTTTTATTTTAGTGTGAAGGAGTTCACGCAAAGAAGGGATAGCGTGGACTTTGGGGTGGCCTCAAATAAGGATGTGGCATGGAGGGTTTTATGGAATGAGTCCAAGAGAATGAGAATTCCTAGTCAAACTAGAAAATCTTGATTCTTGATCAATCCCTAACTAATTCTTGATCCAAATCCTAACTAACTTAGGAAATGATTATAATCAAATAGCTAATTAGGTCCTGTTGGTGCAAAAATCCATCGGCGTCGGAGAAGCTGGAGTCGAGGGAGTCGCGGTCGCCGTCGAGACCTGCAAAGAAAGTCTAAACTGGAGTTGGGGGTGCTCCGACAAGACCCTCCGACGCTCAAGTCAGTTCTCTGCCTCAACAAGAATGGAGTGTTCGAATGGAAATTTTAGCAGAGTTTTGAGATAGAGATTAGAGCTTTGAGAATAACGTATATGGGGGTCCCCTTTTTATAGGCGGAGGGCGTAACAAATTGACAGCGACGTCTGCAACCGCCTGGTAGCGGGCCGTTCGGGGCCATGAGGAGTTTGTTATGGAGAGTAGTGGAATGGAGTCGTGGCCATCACCGTGGCCTGCCACGTGAAGCCTGTTGTGGAGAGTAGAGTGATGTCTGTTGTCGTGACTTGTCAGAGCAAGATGGAGCCGCGTGGGATCCGTTACAGGAAGTAGGGCAGAGTCGTGGCAATTACTGTGGCCTGCCAGAGAGTCCAGACCTGTCGGTCGAAGCTCAATTGGGGTGTCTGGTGGAGAGGGGTAGCTCTCCGTCTAAGAGGAGCTCGAATGTTGCTGGCGAGCCTTCTACCGTTGGGTGCCTTGGGCGCTAGTATTGTAGGCGAAGGTCATCTACTGTAGAAGCTCGATCAGGGGCTTTCTGTGGATGAAGTTTGATTTCATGCAGAATCCGACAGAAGGTCGACCGGTAGTGGATGTCGGATGGCGGTGGAGAGGTTCACCCGCTGGAGGGGTTCGACTGCTGGAGCCCGTGTGTCGTAGGAGTTCGTCCGAAATCTGTCCGCTACAGAAGTTTAGTCAGAGCCTGATTTTCGTAGAAGTCCGGATGGAGATCATTTGTTGAGGAAGCTCAGTCGAAGCCTGCCTGCAATAGAAGTTTGGAAGGAATTCGTTCACAATAGAAGCTCAGGTGGAGGCTTACAGTAGAAATCTGACGTGGACCGCTCATAGTAGAAATTCGAAGTAGACCGCTTGTAGTGGTAGCTTAGAGTAGATCGCTTGTAGTAGAAGCTCGGAGTAGATCACTTGCGGTGGGGGCTCGGAGTCCGGCCCTTGTAAGAATTCGGATGAGGTCTACCTGCAATAGGAGCTCAGGACTGAAGTCCGACTCCCGTAGGAGCTCGGACGAAGTCTACCTGCAGTAGGAGTTCGGGGAAGAAGTCTGGCTCCCGTAGGAGCTCGGATGAAATCCAGAAGGTGGTTGACCACCGTAGAAACTTGGATGGAGTCCGTCTATCATGGAGATCTATTGTTGGGAAAGTTCGGCCACTGACGAACTGACGAAGTTTCGAAAGAAATTTGGATTGGAGTCGATCGAATCCTGTTGGAAAAGATCTGGAAGAGATCCGAAGAACGGTTGACCCTTGTAGGAGGTCGACCGATAGTAGAATCCAGAGAGCACTTGGAGCAGCCTGATAGACGACCGAAGAAGCTTATCACTGGAGAAGCCCGGGAGATGCGGCAGGAGTTCGTCCGTCGGGGGAATCCGGTCGACACTTGTGGAAGAAGCTGTGGGAGTTTATCCGTCGGCAGAACTTGGGAACATTGCGGAAGCTCGACCGTCGGAGAGGTTCGAAAAGATGTCGCCCAAGATCGGACGTCGGTAGAGTCCCGGGAGGGTCACTCCTGATACGAACTGCGGCTGGGGGGTATTTTATACCCAACACCAGTCTCCCTACTTTCGAGTTCGAGTTTCGAATGAAGTATAGAAAAATTTTTACAGCCGAAGTTGCTCCCTCGAATCCTGTGCGCGATCGTCCTCAGATAATATGGCATTTAATGCACGTGTGTCGGAGTCTTTTCAAATCGGGGCGATCCGAAGAGACTTTTCAGAATTCTCGCAGGAGCATTGCTCCAGGTACAGTGCAATGATGGCTCTGTCAGCTGTCAGTTATTTTTAGCCGTCTGTTGTGGCGAGTGGGACATGTGGCGAATATGGGTCGGCCTGGGGAGATCCGCAATCATTATTACGCCGGATCCCAGAGTCTATTTAAACCCGCCCTTCTTCTCCCAGGAGTTTCATTCAATTAACTTCTCAACTTTCATTCTGGCTTTCTGGCCGTCCTTGCAGATCGGGCACCAGCTCCTCGCCAACATCGAGGTGATGAACAAGACAAGGAGGGATGCTATCTAGGTGGAGGAAGGTTGCCGGGCCAAGGCCGCCCGCCTCAAGAAAAAGGCTGCTGAGGTAGCCAACCTCCAAGAGGCACTTGAGAAAGAAAAGCAGGCCTCGGAGGAGATGGTGAGGAAGGCGGAGGTCAAGGTCACAAATTTGACGGAGCAGATTCCGGCCCTGATCTCGAAGGCCAAGGGACAAGTGGTGGAGGAGTTCAAGGCCTCCATCGAAATGAGGGACCTGAACGTCAAGTTCGGCCAAGATAAATTCATCAAAGGATTCGATCTCTGCCAAGAGAAGATGGTCAAGAAATTTTTCGAGCTCGACTTCAGCTTCTTGGATGAGGCGTCTGAAGATGAGGCCGGGCCCTCTCCTACTACCGCTGCCACCGCAGCCCCCCTTCCAAGAACACCGAGCTCCCCAACTCTTGCTTCGGAGGTCTGAGACCTCTGACTTTGTATTTTTCTTTCACTGTAATTTTTTCTTTTCCTTTTGTCTTTAAGAAACATTCAATCAATAAAATTGGGCTTCTCCTTATGGGGGACTTCTCTTCTCTTTTCTTTTTTCTTTCTGCAATGAGCCGCGCCTTGACGCTTTTGTCTCCTGATGGTAGTGTCCTGCCGAAGCGCTTCCCTTGTCACAGGGAGTTCCGCTGAAGTTCACGATCCGACATCTGAGGAAGAAAGTTCGTCATTTAACAAAAAAGTCAAAGAAGATGGAGGATGAACTTCGCAGGCTGAGGGAGAGCCACTCAGAGGCCACTGCAGAGGCCATCCACTTCCGAAACCTCCACGTGAAAGGGATCATGGATTACAGCTGGAGGAAGACGAACTTCGAGAAGGAGCTCGAGGAATATAAGAAGTGCACCAGCGACTGATCCTGGGCTCAAGCTTCCAAGGTCAGCTCTCTTGAAGCGAAACTGTCGGCTGCACGGGAGAAGATCGGCCAGCTGAAAGGAAGCTTGTCCTGACTTTCGACTTGGGCCGACCACGATCAAGAATGGTCGAAGAAGTTCTCCGACCTTCAGCAATAGCTCTAGGATGCCGAGTTGAACTATAATACATACTGGGCCGACTGGTGCAAGTAGGTGGATGACTACAGGAGGAAGCTCAGGATGGCGACTGACGAGGTTGCCCGCCTTCAAAGGCAGTTATTTGAAGGAGCCCAGTTCGTCCCTGTTCGGGACCCCGACGAACTTCGATCCCTGAGAGGAACCATAAAAGAGCTATCCATCGCCCTTGGTGAGGGGAGGATTGAGCTGCAGCAGTTGAAGATCCAGCTGGCATACGAGCAGCAGGCGGTCAAGGACGCAGAGGTGGAGTCTGAGGTCCTGAGAAAAAGGCTCCGAGAGGCGGAGAATGAAAGCCAACGGTTTCATCGGATGTATCTGGAGATGCTGATAAGGAAGAAAGAATTGAAAGAAGAAGTCGAAAGCTTAAGGCACTCCCTGACGAGGGTCGAAATCGAAAGTTCAAAGTCAGAAGAGGCCGAGCTCCCTTAGGGCTCTTTCTGCCTTCTGTCCTTCTATATGTCCTCTTTTTCTGTTCTTGTCATTTTTTTTTTTGGCCTTCCGGGCTCTGTAAAGTAATTTTGCTAATGAAATGAAAATTTTTTTTTTCATTACCTTATTCATTCTTGTATTAGATCGTCGTTATCGAATTTTTTTTGTCTTTTGACTTGTTCGACGTCGACATCGTTTGAAGGTTCCTAGCCGTTGTCGTGTTGATTTGTCTTTTCGTTCATGACCGTAGGTCTCTCTTTCTCTTTCTTCTTCTTCTTCTTTTTTTTTTGGGCCGTTTGAGTTGCCTTGAGGAAGTCGATCTGTCCTTGGCCTGTGTTGAGTTCCCTCTTAGAGACTGAGGATTTTTAATGGGGGATCTCCTTCTTTATTGAGGTGAGGTACTTTGTGTCTTTGGTATAGTTTGGCTTCCATTTTTCACTGGTGTAGTCCGTCGCTTTTCCTTCGCATCTCCCTCCTCTTTTTAAGTAATGGTTCTCCCCAACTCTTTACGGGGTTGCGGGAGCGTAGAGGGGCCATCGAGAAGATTTTCTTTTTCCTTATCAGGTCATGAACGATTGGATCTTAGTTGGCGTCAGGACGAGATTCTCCTCCTATTTCTGATGTAGTCGATTTCAGCTCAGGTTAGGATGAGGTTCTCCTTCTGTTTCTAACAAGACTGTGGGGGCACATATGGGCATTGCAGGGCCTCTCCCCTCATTCGATCTAAAAGTAACCGGGCCTTCGACTTTGCTCATGTTAGGGCGAGGTTCTCCTCCTATCCCTAACATGGCTGTGGGGGCACATAAGGGCGTTGTAGGGCCTCTCCCCTAATCCGATCTAAAAGTAACCGGACCTTCGACTTTGCTCATGTTAGGGCGAGGTTCTCCTCCTGTCGCTATCATGGCTGTGGGGGCGCATGAGGACGATGTAGGGTCTCTCCCCCCATCCGATCTAAGGAGAATCGGGCCTTCGACTTTGCTCATGTTAGGATGAGGTTCTCCTCCTGTGCCTAACATGGCTGTGGAGGCACATAAGGGCGTTGTAGTGCCTCTCCCCCCATCCAGTCTAAAAGTAATTGGGCCTTCGATTTTGCTCATGTTAGGGCGAGGTTCTCCTCCTGTCCCTATCATGATTGTGGGGGCGCATGAGGGTGTTGTAGGGCCTCTCCCCCCATCCGTTCTAAGGAGAACCGGGCCTTCGACTTTGCTCATGTGAGGACGAAGTTCTCCTCCTGTCCCTAACATAGCTGTGGGGGCACATAAGGGCGTTGTAGTACCTCTCTCCCCATCCGATCTAAGGAGAACCGAGCCTTCGACTTTGCTCATGTTAGGACGAGGTTCTCCTCCCGTTCCTAACACGACCGTGGGGGCACAAAAGGGCCGTTATATGGGCCTCTCCTCCCGTCCGATCTTAAAATAATCGGACTTCCAACTTTGCTCATGTTAGGACGAGATTCTCCTCCTGTTCCTAACATGGCCGTGGGGGTACATAAGGGCCGTTATATGGGCCTCTCCCCCGTTCGGTCTTAAAATAATCGGACTTCCAAATTTGCTCATGTTAGGATGAGATTCTCCTCCTGTTCCTAACATGGCTTTATTTTTGTTGTCTGAAGGGGTTATCCCCTGTCGTTACGAGTCTATGCCTAAAGAAAAAGATATGCAAATCTGAAAGGAATCTTGATTTAAAGCAAAGTCGTTAGTAATACATTTACAGGTTTTTCAAATCCCATGGTCGTAGAAGGTCTGCACCCCGTCGAGGTCCTTCAGAGATAGAGTTGATGATCCCGATTGGAGGTCGATCTCTGGGCTGCTCTTTCCTCCTCGGTGGCTTAGGTTGCGGTAGGGCCCTTGATCGATCCTCTTTACCCTCAGGCCGGCGTCGAATGAACCTGTCGAGCCGACCTCATCTGATGAGCTCCTCGATCTCATCTCGGAGTTGAATGTATTCCTCTGTATCGTGGCCGTGGTCGTGATGGTAGAGGCAGAACTTGTTAGGATTGCGCTTCCCGGGGTGTGTGCGCATCCTTTCCGACCTTGAAAGCTGCACCCTGACCTCCATCAGCACCTAAATTTTCGATGCATTGAGGGGGGCATAGCTGCGGAATCTTCCTGGGGGAGAGCTCCGTCGAACTCTGCGGTCCGGGCTTCTCTGCCTGCGAGCTCGGGGAGGAGTCTGGGCGCGCTTGTGCCCGAGAGGAGTCCGAGAACATGGCCGAGCTTCACTCGGCCCTCTTTCAACTACAGGCCTGCTGGAGTCGCCCATCTGCCACTCCTTCGCAGCCTCCTCGTCCTTCAGCTTGAAGGCTTCCTCCGCTCGGGCATATCCTTCGGCCCGAGCCAGCAGATCAGCAAAGTCTCTGGGATACTTCTTTTTCAGGGAGAAAAGGAGGTCATTCTTTTGAAGGCCGCTCTTTAAGGCGGCCATTGCAACTGATTGGTCCAGGTTCTGGACCTCCAGGGCAGCGACGTTGAAGTGGTTGATGTATGCTCAGATGGATTCTCCCTCCTTTTGCTTGATGTTAATGAGGGACTCCGAACCTCGCCGGGGATGCCGGCTATTGACGAAATGAGCCACGAACTGGTGACTCATCTGGTCAAAGGAGAAGATTATACCCGACTTTAGTGCCGAGTACCAGTTCCTTACTGCTCCCTTCAAGGTAGACGGGAAAGCTCGATACAAGATGGCGTCTGGCGCGCCATGGAGCAGCATCATGGTTCGGAAGGCCTCTAGATGGTCGATCGGATCCGAGGTCCCGTCGTAGCTCTCAAATTGGGGGAGCTTGAAGTTCGGCGAGATTGGTTCCTGCATGATCATTTGAGAGAAAGGAGGGTCAGTACAGATGTCCTCATCATAAACAGTGGGAGCACGACGGAGCTCTTCGATCAGCCAGTTTATCTCCTGGAATCTCTGATCCAGGAGGTCCTCTCGATTGTGGGCCTCGAGGGTCTTCTGATGGAGTGGAGGCAGGGACTCTTCGGGGGTTGAATCATGATCGGACGGAGGACTCTCCACCTTCTATTTTTCTTTTTTCAGAAAGACAGGGCGGCTGGCCCATGTGGCCCGCTCGATAGTCGGATTTTGAAACTCCGGCAATGCTCTTTCCAGCCGCACCGATGCTTGCGGCTACCGCGGCTGCTGCTGCATGGCCTGCACTGCTTCGGTGAGGCCTCTGACCTGTTGAACCAGCAGGTCAAACTACTCCATGCCGACTGCCGTCGTCGGAGGAAGAAAAGCCTAGGAAATCGGAGATGAGGTCGGAGCTTGCGGAGCTCGCTGAGATCTGGCCGCGGAGGCCGTTGACCGCTGATTTATGTCACAAATTGACATAAAAAGTATCAATTAATATCTAAATTATCTAATTTTATTAAGAAATTAATACTTGTTATTATATTTTGTAAAAGAAGAGATCATCAATAGAAAGAACAAGGAAAGAGGATTCCAACGACGTAAATTTTATACAAAACGGAGTTAAATTGACCCAGGAATTGAAGAATGAAGAAAGAAGACTCAATTGGGTCAAACTCGAGTCAAATCAGATCAAAATTGATCAAAAATCAACTGATTTGGTGATCTGGTTAGCCGCCTGGTCCACAGCAACAGGCGCATGGACCATGGACCCATCGACGCACCATAAATCCCCTAAAACCTCTTAGTCCCACATCTAAAATTTTGAAAACCTTATAACCCCCAAATGCCTATAAAAAGCCCCCAAAGGCCCTTGTTTTATGTATTCTTCCTTCTGATCAAGCTTGTAACCCTAGATAGTGGGGTTTTTAGCTCTCTTCTCAAGCCTCGAGCTTTGAGATTTTTGTAATAAATTTTTTTATATATAAAATCTTATTTTTATGCAATTTCATCTCTTTACATTATGCAATTTATTTTTCTTGCAATTAGGATAGTTTAATTTATGCAATTTAATTTTATGCAATTAGGTTAGTTTAAATTATGCAGTTTAAATTTATGCAATTAGGATAGTTTAATTTATGAAATTAGGGTAGTTTATTTTTCTGCATTTAAATTTTGCAAGTAGATTTAGATCATGTCTAGCTAAGCATCCCTTCTAGGGTTTGCGATGAAGCTAGATCATGAGTAGGGATTTTACATAGGGTTCTTTCTTTTTCTTAGAGTTTCTTTTTCTTTCTCTTTTGCCAAGAATTTTTGATGAACTACAGTTGGGTCAGAGTCCCTTCATAGTTCATGCTTGATTCAGTGCATAGAAGGAGAAAACCCTAAGGGATCCTAGTTACTACTCCCTTGTAAAGAATCTTGATGGGTTATCGTTGGGCCTTAGTCCCTTCATAATCTATGCTTGGGAAAGACAAGAGGAGTAGTCGTTAGGATCAATAAGAAAAATTCTAGGTAGAATTCCCTAATCTAGATCTAGTGGATTCAAAAACCCTAGATCCTTAGTCTTATTGTCTTTAGCAAACAACTTTCGACTTTCGATTTTTGTTAAAGCTCGCTTGAGCATAGATTTGAAAATCATTTTTAAAATCAAGTCTCTGTGGGATCGACCCGTACTCGCTGGTCGTGCTACTCTGCACACCGTGCGCTTGCGATTTTATTTACAAATTTTAAGATTTGCACATCAAGTTTTTGGCGCCGTTGCCGGGGATTTGGCATTTTTATTTTCAAATATTTGTTCTTCGTGCTTTATAACTCTCTTTGTTTTTCCTTTAGGTTTCTATATTTAGTTGGTGATTGCTGGAAAACTCAGGTACGCTTCTAATTTCTCTTTTATTATTTTTAGTTAATTACTTTTCCTTTAGACCTAATCATTTGAATTTACTTAATCACAAAAAAAAAAAAAAAAAACAAAACAAAAGACATTTCATAATCGTGAAGTAAAATATCAAAATAAAAAAAAATTCTAAATTAAAATCTTTTACATTCTTGGTCATCTTGTTTATTTGCATTTGTATTTTCATAATTAATCTAAGGGCATCAACCCATTAACAAGATAAGGTGGGGATTTCATTACCCTTCCTTAGCCTAAAAACCATCTCCATCATATTGCATTACCTAGACCTTTAATCTTAAAATCAATTAGACGTCAACCTTAAGGAATTCGAGCTCAATAGGACAAGGAACCCTAAGAGTTCTACCAAGTTTGAGTTGTTTGATTAGTTGGTGTCTAGGTAAGTTCCTGAGGGTGGTTTGTTAAATTGGTTCAGTTGCTGGCCTGGCCAACTCGTTTGGTGTCTAGAAAGGCAACGATGAGTGAACCTCCCACCTCTTATACTTACCTGGCTAACTAGTTGATCAATCTCCACTTGGAAGGTTTGAAGGGTCATCTTGGAACAGTTAGGAGCTATCTAGATTTAGGTTAACCCTAGGATAGATTGAGTTTAATTTATTGTTTCACTTGTTTGAAAAAAAAAAAATATTAAAATTTAAATTAATTTGGTTACTTTTCTTTAGATTTAGGACTCCTTAGGATCTTCTCTTTAGAATTTTTTTCTCTTTCTTTTTCTTATACATAAAAATTTTATAAAAAAAAAAAATTGTATAAACATCGAGAATCGTACACCTCGTGTGTGGAGAAGAGTGTCGGATCGTCTAGTTAGGATTGAGTCAATTCCTGTTGTTCCAATGGCTGAACCAATCCAACCCATGACCCTTAAGGATTTGTGTTATCCAGTTGGCTCCATCCAACCATCTTGTATCAGGTTGCCACAACCCACAGCTAACAATTTTGAAATCAAACCTCAAATCATAAATATGCTTTCAAAATTCACAGGATTAGAGGATGCTTATATATTTATTAGAGAATTTGAGGAGGTATGTGCAACCATGAAACTGCAATTAACAGAGGATGAGGTCAAACTTAGATTAATCAACTTTGCCCTTAAGGACAATGCTAAGAAGTGGCTTTATAGTCTGCCAAACTATTCTGTCACTACCTGGGAGGGCTTTGTGAGAACATTTTTAAAAAAGTGTTTCCCCCATCATAAAACAGCTAGGATTAAGAATGAAATAAATCAATTTTACCAACTAGCTGGTGAATCATTTTGGAAGTACTTCGATCGTTTCAAGAATCTTTTGACCCAATGCCCACACCATGGAATAGAAACTTGGAGACTATGCCAGATCATCTATGAGGGATTAGATTCAAACTCAAGAACCATGCTAGAGTCCATGTGCCAAGGCCAATTTATGGACAAAGAAACTACTGAAGCTTGGCAATTCTTAGAAGACCTAGTCGAGAAAAATTTACAGTGGGAAACAACTAGGGAACCTGATAAAGCTACACCTTCAAGAGGAGGAATGCATCAAATTCAACCAACCCTAGCATCAGAGGCCAAGATTGCAACCTTAACACGTAGATTGGAAGCCTTAGAATTACAGAGACCAGCCAATGTAAATCAAATATCTGCACCCATGTGTAAAGGGTGCAATGCACCAGACCATGTCTTAGAAGAATGTTCCTACTCGAATGAGTGTGCACAGGTGAATGCCACCTATCAAGGACCATTGAACAATCCTTATGCACCCACATATAACCCAGGTTGGAGGAATCACCCGAATTTCTCATGGTCCCAGAATCCTAATGTAGGCAATCCAAATTTCAATCAACAAAATCTAAGGTCCAACCCAGTAATAAACAACCCGCCAGGCTTCCATGATAATGACAAAAAAATTACCTCTTTAGAGAAAAGCCTAGAAGCCATGATGAAGACACATACTAGCTTTATGCAAACCACGGGTCAACTCATAAATAATAACACCTAAGCTATAGCCCATCTGGAAATGCAAGTAAGTCAGCTGGCTTCGACCATTAGTGAACGAGAACATGGTAGGTTACCTAGCCAACCTGAGCCAAATCCTAGGAACCAAAATGGTCCACGACCCCAACAAGGAAACCAAGTAATGGTGTAAATGCCATTCATACCTTAAGATCAGAAAAATAAATAGACAATAAGGTAGTTGCACTTGATGATATAGATGACTCATCTGCCGAGTCACCTTCTAAAACTACTACCTTTCAACCTCAAGCACCAGAAACTGAAAATTCACCTAGTCCAGTACTTAAAAGTCCTAGAGCTCCTTTTCCAAACAGACTGAAATCCAATAAATCTGAACATTTAGATAAAATTTTAGAGGTATTTAAACAAGTCCAAGTTAATATTCCTCTTTTAGATATAATCCATCAGGTTCCAACTTATGCCAAATTTTTAAAAGATCTCTGCACTAGGAAAAGGACCACTAATGTACCAAAAAAAATATTTTTGGCTGCAAGTGTCAGTTCATACCTATCTAGCCATGTGCTAATTAAATATAAGGACCCTGGAGCTCCAACAATTTCTTGTGTTATTGGAGAAACCAATATAAAAAAGGTCTTGCTAGATCTAGGAGCTAGTGTGAATATTCTTCCATATTCGGTGTATGAACAACTAGGATTAGAAAAACTTCAACCTACTGGGATCACATTACAGTTAGCCGATAGATCTCTTAGGATCCCTAAGGGAATGGTCGAGGATGTTCTGATAAAGGTTGAAAATTTTATTTTTCCTGTAGATTTTATTGTTTTAGAGACTGAGCCAGTTGCGAATCCTAAAGGACATATACCTGTCATTTTAGGAAGACCATTCTTAGCTACGGCCAATGCTGAAATCAATTGTCGAAATGGTCTAATGAAGTTATCCTTTGGAAATATGACCATTGAGCTTAATATTTTTAACTTAGAACAGGAATCCTCTTCTCATGCTGATGTCAATGTAGTCCAAGATGGTATTTATGAATCCATTGACATTAGTGATGATGAAGTCGACCTAGAGTCTAACCCCTGGTTAATCCATGAGTCTGAGGATATCAATGAAATACTTAAAGAAAATCAGATTAATCAGGAATCGACACTTCCTACTGAACCAATCATTGAGATGGTGAACTCATCACCTAAACCATCGATAGAGGAAGCACCCATTTTAGAACTGAAGCCCCTCCCAGAACATCTCAAGTATGCATATCTAGGATCCAAAAAAATTTTGCCTGTAATTATTGCATCAAACCTAGATCCCAAGCAAGAGGAGGAGTTATTGTCAGTTCTAAAAGCAAATCAAGAGGCAATAGGTTGGACCATAGCAGATATCAAAGGAATAAGCCCTTCTATAGTTCAACATAGAATATACTTAGAGGAAGAGGCTAAACCAACAAGAGAAGCCCAAAGAAGGCTTAATCCAGTTATGAAGGATGTAGTTAAAAAGGAGATTCTGAAACTCCTAGATAGTGGAATAATTTATCCTATTTCTGATAGCTCTTGGGTAAGCCTAGTTCAAGTAGTACCCAAGAAATCTGGGGTAACAGTGGTCCAAAATGATGCAAACAAACTTATCCCAACTAGGACCCAAACGGGATGGAGGGTCTGTATAGACTATAGAAAGTTGAATGCTGCGACAAGGAAAGATCACTTTCCTTTGCCATTTATTGATCAAATGTTGGAAAGACTAGCTGGACAAGAGTTTTACTGTTTTCTTGATGGATACTCCGGTTACAACCAGATCCCCATAGCCGCTGAAGATCAAGAAAAGACTACATTCACCTGTCCATTTGGTACTTTTGCCTATAGACGAATGCCCTTTGGACTATGTAATGCACCGGCAACCTTCCAAAGATGCATGATCAGCATGTTTTCAGATATGATAGAACGATTTCTAGAAATTTTTATGGATGACTTTTCTGTTTTTGGCCTAACCTTCTCCGAGTGTCTGAATCACCTGCAATTAGTTCTAGAACGATGTAAGGAGAAGCACTTAGTTCTCAACTGGAAAAAATGTCAGTTTATGGTCAAACAGGGAATAGTTCTTGGCCATGTCATTTCTAAAAAGGGGATTGAAGTGGACAAGGCCAAAATAGATCTAATTGCAAGTCTTCCACCACCTAAATCTGTGAAAGAAATACGTTCATTTTTAGGTCATGCTGGATTCTATAGAAGGTTTATTGCCAACTTTAGCAAAGTAGCACGTCCACTGACTAATCTTTTGGCAAAAGATACCAAATTTGAATTTACTCATGAGTGCTTGGAATCCTTTGAATTTCTAAAAAATGCACTTGTATCAGCTCCAATCATTCATCCTCCCATCTGGTCTGAACCATTTGAATTAATGTGTGATGCGTCCGATCATGTTGTGGGCACAATCTTAGGTCAACGAATAAATAAGCTGCATAGAGTGATATATTATGCAAGTAAAACCTTAAATGATGCGCAGCTTAACTACACCACAACTGAGAAGGAGTTCCTTGCCGTTGTCTTTGCTTTAAAAAAATTTAGATCTTATTTGGTTGGGACCCACACCATTGTTTACACCGATCACTCAGCCATTAGACATCTCCTAGCAAAGAAGGATGCCAAGGCACGCTTAATCAGATGGATTTTGCTCCTTCAAAAATTTGACCTAGAAATTAGGGACAAGAAAGGCACTGAGAACGTTGTAGCAGATCATTTGTCCCGAATTCCAGTTGCACCATCTAGTGAACCACCCATCAATGAATCTTTCCCAGATGAGCAACTCATGTCTGTGTCTACTGAACCTTGGTTTGCTGATATTGTAAATTATTTAGCCATAGACAAGATACCTTCTCATTGGACTAAGCAGGATAAATATAAATTCTTTGCCCAAGTGAAGTATTTCATTTGGGATGATCCTTATCTTTTTAAACAATGTCCTGATCAAATTATTAGAAAGTGTATCCCAGATAACGAAGTCATGAATATTTTATCTTTTTATCATGATCAAGCATGTGGGGGTCACTTCGCGTCTAAGAAAACTACTGCTAAGGTTCTCCAATGTGGTTTTTATTGGCCCAATTTATTTAAGGATGCTCATGAATATTGTAAAAGTTGTGCTCAATGTCAGAAAATGGGCCGAATCACCAAGCGACACATGATGCCACTCAACCCAATCTTGGTAGTTGAAGTTTTTGATGTTTGGGGGATCGATTTCATGGGACTATTTCCAAATTCCTTTGGAAATGAATACATTCTAGTAGCAGTTGATTATGTTTCAAAATGGGTAGAAGCAATTGCATGTAGAACACCCGATAGCAAAATGGTCATTAAGTTTCTTAAAGAAAATATTCTATCCCGTTTCGGTATTTCTAGGGCAATCATTAGTGATCGGGGAACCCATTTTTGTAACCGACCTTTTGCAACATTGATGAAAAAGTATAATGTCACCCACAAATTGACCACACCATATCATCCTCAAACTAGTGGGCAAGTTGAAGTGTCAAACCGACAAATCAAACAGATCCTGGAAAAAACTGTTAGTGCCAATAGAAAGGATTGGTCTTTGAAATTGATTGATGCACTTTGGGCATACCGAACCGCTTTCAAGACCAATCTAGGAATGTCTCCTTATAGGATTGTGTTTGGTAAACCATGTCACTTGCCTATTGAGATAGAACACAAAGCCATGTGGGCCATCAAACAACTAAATATAAATTTGAACGACGCTGGAAATTATAGGAAGCTTCAATTGAATGAATTAGAAGAACTTAGAAATGAAGCCTATGAAAATGCAAGGATATACAAGGAACGAACCAAAGTATTTCATGATCAATCAATTATAAGAAAAACTTTCAATATCGGACAAAAGGTGCTCTTATATAACTCTAGATTACATCTGTTTCCAGGAAAGCTTAGGTCTAGATGGACAGGACCATTTTTAGTAAAGGAAGTTTTTTCACACAGAGCTGTTAAGATTGAAAACCCAAGTAATGGTGTTATCTTTAAAGTTAATGGTCAGTGATTAAAACTATTCTTGGAATTACCTGTCAAGACTGTTGAAGATGCCATGGTTCTTTATGAACCAACTTATTCTGATTAAGTTGCTTCGAGGTTTGGTCTGCCTGAAGACATAAAACTTAGCACTTCTGGGAGGCAACCCAGCTTATTTAATTTCTAATGCTTTCTTTGTTTTCAGTTTGCTTAGGACAAATAAATTAGATAAACTCCATTGGGGACAATGTCGGTCAAGTTGGGGGGAGAGCTTGAACAAAATCAGGTGTTATCATTTTCTTTTCCTTCCACTATGAGTTAATTCTTGCATTTAATATATTAATTTTTTTTTTATAAAATCTTATTTTTATGCAAAAAAAAAATGAAATAAATTAATCTAGAAAAGAAATAAGAGTAAGTTAGAAAGTATTTGCTAATGTAGTGAGTCACGGAGAAGATTAGCTGGTTAGACTCTTGGTGGCTTAGGTCATTTAAAGACTATTAGCACTTCCAATTGCACAAGCACACTAACAAGGTAAAGTAGGTGTTAATTGTAAGGTCAATTAAGGATTTGAGTATTATTTAAATTAGATAATTTTTTCTACACCCCAATTGAAGAAATTTGAATTTAAGGAAAGAGCTACCTGCCTGAAATAAAATGCAAAACACAGAGTAAATGTGGATTGCCCTAAGCCTAGTAACCGGGTCTCTTCACCTAAGTCAAGTGTTGAGATTCGCATCAAACGATGGTGGGAAGGCCAGGATGCTCAGCAAAAAAAAAAAAAAAAAAAAAAAATAATGTGAAAGCTACCTTAGTTCTTTGTTTAATCTGGGGTGTATAGAAAATTAATCAAACTAAGTTATGAAAAATGATACAATTGGCCTGTACAAGTTAATATTGAAATACTAAGTTAGTTATCACTCACACAAGTGCTATAAAACTTTAAGTGTACTCTAAGAAAGCTTCTAAGTAGACTGACTACCGATTCTAATTCGAAGCTCATTACTTAGTAAGACTAGAAAACTTCTTAAATTTCGATCTTAAATTAATTTGCAAAGGAAGGATCTTTTTAGAATATGATCTTATTTTGGTACATTGCTAAGGGACTAGCAATGATTAAGTTGGGGGGTGTGATTTATGTCACAAATTGACATAAAAAGTATCAATTAATATCTAAATTATCTAACTTTATTAAGAAATTGATACTTGTTATTATATTTTGCAGAAGAAGAGATCATCAATAGAAAGAACAAGGAAAGAGGATTCCAACGGCATAAATTTTATGCAAAACGGAGTTAAATTGATCCAGAAATTGAAGAATGAAGAAAGAAGACTCAATTGGGTCAAACTCGAGTCAAATCAGATCAAAATTGATCAAAAATCAACTGATTTGGTGATCTGGTTAGCCGTCTGGTCCACAGCAACAGGCGCATGGATCATGGACCCATCGGCGCACCATAAATCCCCTAAAATCTTTTAGTTCCACATCTAAAGTTTTGAAAACCTTATAACCCCCAAATGCCTATAAAAAGCCCCCAAAGGCCCTTGTTTTATGTATTCTTCCTTCTGATCAAGCTTGTAACCCTAGATAGTGGGGTTTTTAGCTCTCTTCTCAAGCCTCGAGCTTTGAGATTTTTGTAATAAATTTTTTTATATATAAAATCTTATTTTTATGCAATTTCATCTCTTTACATTATGCAATTTATTTTTCTTGCAATTAGGATAGTTTAATTTATGCAATTTAATTTTATGCAATTAGGTTAGTTTAAATTATGCAGTTTAAATTTATGCAATTAGGATAGTTTAATTTATAAAATTAGGGTAGTTTATTTTTCTGCATTTAAATTTTGCAAGTAGATTTGATCATGTCTAGCTAAGCATCCCTTCTAGGGTTTGCGATGAAGCTAGATCATGAGTAGGGATTTTACATAGGGTTCTTTCTTTTTCTTAGGGTTTCTTTTTCTTCCTCTTTTGTCAAGAATTTTTGATGAACTACAGTTGGGTCAGAGTCCCTTCATAGTTCATGCTTGATTCAGTGCATAGGAGGAGAAAACCCTAAGGGATCCTAGTTACTACTCCCCTGTAAAGAATCTTGATGGGTTATCGTTGGGCCTTAGTCCCTTCATAATCTATGCTTGGGAAAGACAAGAGGAGTAGTCGTTAGGATCAATAAGAAAAATTCTAGGTAGAATTCCCTAATCTAGATCTAGTGGATTCAAAAATCCTAGATCCTTAGTCTTATTGTCTTTAGCAAACAACTTTCGACTTTCGATTTTTGTTAAAGCTCTCTTGAGCATAGATTTGAAAATTATTTTTAAAACCAAGTCTCTGTGGGATCGATCCGTACTCGCTGGTCATGCTACTCTGCACACCGTGCGCTTGCAGTTTTATTTACAAATTTTAAGATTTGCACATCAACCGCCTGGTGGATGCCCTTCGGGGAGGCATCAGGTGGAGATCAGGCAGGCAACCAGAGGAGGAGATGTCAGAGAAGATGACCGGAGGTGGTCCCGTTGAGCGCTCCTTTAAGAACAAGGGTACTGCGAAGACTCAGTGCCCTTTTTCTAGCGCCAGTCCTGTTGGTGCAAAAATCTACCGGCATCGGAGAAGCTGGAGTTGAGGGAGTCGCGGTCGCCGTCGGGACCTGCAAAAAAAGTCTAAACTGGAGTTGGGGGTGCTCCGACAAGACCCTCCGATGCTCAAGTAAGTTTTCTACCTCAACAAGAATGAAGTGCTCGAACGAAAATTTTAGCAGAATTTTGAGATAGAGATTAGAGCTTTGAGAATAACGTATCTAGGGGTCCCCTTTTTATAGGCGGAGGGCGTAACAGATTGACAGCGACGTCTGCAACCGCCTGGTAGCGGGCCGTTTGGGGCCATGAGGAGTTTGTTATGGAGAGTAGTGGAGTAGAGTCATGGTCATCGCCGTGGCCTGCCACGTGGAGCCTGTTGTGGAGAGTGGAGTGATGTCCGTTGTCGTGACTTGCCAGAGCATGATGGAGCCGCATGGGATCCGTTACAGGAAGTGGGGCAGAGTCGTGGCCATTACTGTGGCCTGTCAGGGAGTCCAGGCCTATCGGTCGAAGCTCGGTTGGGGTGTCTGGTGGAGAGGGATAGCTCTCTGTCTAAAAGGAGCTCAGATGTTGCTGGCGAGCCTTCTACCGTTGGATGCCTTGGGCGCTAGTACTGCAGGCGAAGGTCATCTGCTGTAGAAGCTCGATCAGGGGCTTTCTGTGGATGAAGTTCAGTTTCATACAGAATCCGACAGAAGGTCGACCGGTAGTGGATGTCGGATGGCGCTGGAGAGGTTCACCCGTTGGAGGGGTTCGGCTGCTGGAGCCCGTGTGTCATAGGAGTTCATCCGGAATCTGTCCGCTATAGAAGTTCGATCGGAGCCTGGTTCCTATAGAAGTCTGGATGAGGATCATTTGTTGAGGAAGCTCGGTCGAAGCCTGCCTGCAATAGAAGTTCGGAAGAAATTCGTTCACAATAGAAGCTCAGGTGGAGGCTTACAGTAGAAATCCGACGTGGACCGCTCGTTGTAGAAATTCGAAGTAGACCGCTTGTAGTGGTAGCTTGGAGTAGATCGCTTGTAGTAGAAGCTTGGAGTAGATCGCTTGCGGTGGGGGCTAGGAGTCCGACCTTTGTAAGAATTTGGATGAGGTCTACCTGCAATAGGAGCTCAGGGCTGAAGTCTAACTCCCGTAGGAGCTCGGACGAAGTCTACCTGCAGTAGGAGTTCGGAGAAGAAGTCCGGCTCCCGTAGGAGCTCGGATGAAATCCAGAAGGCGATCGACCGTCATAGAAACTTGGATGGAGTCCGTTCGTCATGGAGATCTGCTGTTGGAAAAGTTCGGCCACTGACGAACTGACGAAGTTCCGAAAGAAATTTGGATTGGAGTCGATCGAATCCTGTTGGAAAAGATCTAGAAGAGGTCCGAAGAACGGTTGACCCTTGTAGGAGGTCGGCCGATAGTAGAATCCAGAGAGCACTTGGAGCAGCCTAATAGACGACCGAAGAAGCTTATCGCTGGAGAAGTCCGGGAGATGCGGCAGGAGTTCGTCCATTGGGAGAATTCGATCGACACTTGTGGAAGAAGCTGTGGGAGTTTATCCGTCGATAGAACTTAGGAACATTGCGGAAGCTCGACCGCCGGAGAGGTTTGGAAAGATGTCGCCCAAGGTCGGATGTTGGTAGAGTCCCGGGAGGGTCACTCCTAATACGAACTTCGGCCGGGGGGTATTTTATACCCAACAGGTCCTAACCTAATTAGGAATCCAATTAGGCCGTAATCTAATTAAAAAATTAATTAGGTTAAACCCTATCAAACTAGTAAGGTTTACAATTATAACTTTTGCATTGGATTAATTATCAATCATATTGATAATTAAATCTAATTATGATTCATAATCATAAATTAATCATATGATCAGTCAAAAGTCTATTTTTTATGTGACCCCATAGATTCTATTCTATCTGATAGCGAGGTATATTATGATTCCTATCATAATATCATTGAAACTATTTTTAATGGATGAAAACCATTCCATCTCTACCTATCAAGGATCATCAATCATCAAGATGATGCTCATGAGCCCCACAATCTACTAATGACATCTAGCACTATATAGTGGCAATCCAGAAAAATAAAAGTAATGAATCTTTAGATGCAGTTAACATGCGATACAGTCTCTCTATCGTGAGTTCCAACTAGATGGAGGTCATAAATAACTTGTCAAATTTTATCGTCAGTCATATGTAAGATTTATTTGACTCAAGTTCATACTGTGAATATCCATGAAATTTTTTTTCATCAATCACATTATCTTGGCTAAGAACTTCTGAACTCAATCTCATAAATCATATAGGACTATTCTATTTTGCTAAGATTAATAATTCCATCTAGATGCACATCCTACTTTTATAGTAGATCAACTGTCGCTAACATCCACTATGAGGACTCATTAAGATCATATTTATATGTAGTCAAACTCTAGCAGCCTCACTGTGAGCAGTCGTGGCACCACTGATCAAAAGATCAGTCATACTACTGCAGCATCGAGAAAGTCACTAACGAGTGAACAGACATCCATATGACTTCTCATGTTGGTCATGCTCAGTGCTAGTTGTTCTTTAACAACTACCTACATTCTTACTTCAGTGTCTCTACACTACAGACTCGAGACTCATCTATCCAAAGGAAGTGAACCATACATCAGTTTATCTGGATTAATCACCATCCCCATAATGATCCTACGACTAAGAATAATTTAGAAATTAATCATCAATGACACATGTCTCAAATTTTCAACTCCTTAAGAATATGTGTCATCATCTTGTTAATTTTTTGGATGATTTATGGACACATACAACATGAAGAGAATTAAAACTATCTATTAAGTATAAATCATATCCTAAAAATATGATATGTATCAGCCAAGGTTGACTTTTAGGACATATATCTAACAATCTCTCACTTGCACTAAAGTCAATTTATGATATACCTAAGCCCTATTTTCTCAAGATAGGCTTCGATCTTTAGCTAACTAAGTGACTTAACCAGTGGGCCTACCACATCTCATGTGGAATCTATTTTTTGTATCTCTATGTATTTCTACTTGAGATAGTCACATATATCGCTGCTCTATATGCTTGAACTTCTGATGAAACCTAGGCTCCTTAGCAAAGGCTATAGACCATTATCTTTGTGGTATAGTGTTATGGCATCTGATGGCATGACATCGAGTTTCACAACTAACATAAGATCCAGAATATATCCTACACATCTATAGCATATTCAGCTTCTATTGAACGGTTGCTTGAAATCCTTCCAACATACCGATCCAAGAATACACTCTGATATAGACATTCTATCATCAGCATTCGTGTATTCTCTCACTCTTAACTTTGATCCTTCGTCAAAGATCAAGAATAAGTGCTTCTCAAGTACTTAAAAATATTTTCACAGCAATTCAGTACTCTTAGTCTAGATTTGACTGATATCTGCTCGTGACACTTACAGTAATGACTATATCAAGTCGAGTACATGACATAGCATACTCCTATGCTCAAGAGGGTAGGAGATCCCTCTCAGAAGTTTCTATGTTGAATCCTTTCAGCATCCTTTCAATATACTTTTCTTATAAAAACTCAAGCATCTTTTTAGATCTATCTCTATAAATTTTTATATTTTAAGAATATGCGATACTTGTTCTACGTCTTTCATAGAGAATTCTATATATAACTACATTTTTAACTAATATCAGCATGGGACACTCCCAATCAAGAGGATGTTATCCACGTATAATACGAGAAATGTAACAGCACTTTCATTGACCTTTATGTAAACACATGACTCTTCATTCTTGATCAAATAATTTGATCACACTATTGAAATGAGTATTCCAAATATGAGATGTTTGCTTAAGTCCATATATGGACCTCAGTAATTTGTGATCTCCATCACTAAAAGTGCAATCCATAATCCGTTCCATATAAATATCTTTCCAAGATATTCATTCAGGAAGGCTATTTATACTTCCATTTATCGGGATCGATGACCAACATCACCTCGTTGTAGATTTTGGAATCATCTCTATATTTTTATTTTCCATGAGAAATATTTTTTCTACATCCTCTATAAGCATACCAAATACCTTTCATAAGGATGGGAGATCCTACTAAATCTACGAGGTGGAGGTACTTCATGTTCTGGCTCATTATGAATAGCCTCTATAGGTCTTATGACTCATTGCTGTTAGAGACTTTCTTTGAGCTTACCCTCCCACTATCTTTATCTAGGATAAACTATTTTTTGATAGCATGATAGGTTATAATCATATTACGATCCTCTAAAAAAAAATAGTATCTCAAACCTTTTAGGATACTCTATGAAACGATTTCTGATAAACCTAATCTCTAACTTGTCCGTCTACTATCCTTGACATGGGCTAGACATCTTCAAATCTTGAGATGATCAAAACTCGATTTTTTACCATACCATATCCCATATGGTGTGGTAGGAATGGATTTAGAGGATACCTTATTCAATAAGTAAATTTAAAGTATGTTTCTAAAGAAATAAAGATAATCAGTGAAGTTCATCATAGATCGGATCATATCTCATACAGTCCTATTCCTCCTCTTAGATATCATGTTAAGCTGAGGTTTACTAAGAGGGGTTTGTATTGAAACTATACCATTTTTCTTGAGATAATCGAGAAATTTTTTATTTTGACATTGCCTCCTCGATCTGATTGATGTACCTTTAAAATTTTTCAGTTTACTTTTCTACTTCACATTTGAACTCTTTGAACTTTTTAAAGGTATCAGATTTGTATCTTATACACATACCCATATCATAACTGATCATCGATAAAGATAGTAAAGTAGAGATAACCTTTTTTGTTTGGCTCATCAAATAGACCAAGTACATCAAATGTGTACCAGGATAAGTATCTCAGTGATCCTTTTCTCTTGTCCTACAAGAGTAGCTTGATCATTTTTTTCAAAAAAATGATACACAGACTAGATATGACTTAACAATCAATGAGTCCAAGAGCTTATATTTTTTCAGTCTGTAAATCATTTCTTCTCCTATATGATCTAGCCTAAAGTACCACATATACTTCAGACTTATCTTAATTATAGATCTTTCAGATCTAATGGTACTCACTGTTTACTCAAATATGTTCACAGATATATCACCATGCAAATGATAGAAAATATCTCTAAGAACTAAATTCAAACGATAATCACAGTGGTTATGTGCTCATAGCTACAGCAGCAACTTTTGCCTTATTACCGACTCGAAAGGTTACTTTATCTTTCCTTAATCCTTTGCATTTCCTTAGACCTTGTACTAAAGTGCATAAATAGGCACAAGAGTCTAATACTCAACTAAGAGAAGAAAAAAATTATAAGATCAGTTTTGAGCAATTTTGACATGCCTTTTTAAGATGTATCTTTTTTTTTAGGCTCTCCAAGTATGTACCTCTAAACTTTTCAAGGTTTCTTAGTTACCAATATTTTGATTAATCCAGATAAGGTGCTATCAAGATTATTTATATGATAGTTTATCATAAATTGCCCATACAAAATAGGAAGAGATTGTATGATCAAATCTACTAGTAATTTTTTATGCATGGTCATATCAAGCTTCTCAAGCTCTTTAATGTCCTTGATCACTATCAAACAGTGATCATGGACTGACTGTCTATCATGCATTTTATAAGCTGTGCGATTCTGATCATCTCATAACTTTTATAGATGAATCAGCATATCGTTGGTAGTGGACATGTTTTTATGCATGCATTGGAGTTCATCATGTATGGACTTCAATTTATAGCACCTATCTTTATTATCATTATCCATCCACTCAAGTTTAGCTCGTTGACTATCGATTAGGCGGGCTGATAACATAGAGATAACCTAATCAAGAATATGGCTTAATTTTCAAAATTAAGAATGATTCTTAGATTTTAGAGCCAAGTTATGTAATTGGTTTCGGTTAAATGGTTGATATCTAAGATTCGAGCTAGAGGATTGGAAGCTGATAGAGTAAACCATAGAGAATAAAGATTTTAATTAAATATTTATATTTATTTTATAATTTATTCTAGAAACTCTAAGAAACAAATAGACTCACTATTTTATCAGATCCCTCACACTCTCTGGATGGAGAAACGAAAATCTTAACGCAATAAATAGATTTCTAGTAGGTGCTGCGGTCTCACTGATGCCGTGCATCTCATCTGACAGAATTGATAACACGCACATCAATGCATGTACAACTCCTTACCTAGATGTGCTTCTCTAAGCATATTGTAGTGAATTAGTTTTTAAGTTACGTGGACTCACCTGACAGATATTGACCACACTCCTTAATTAAGCCTGACCCATCATTCATAAGTAGATGTAAAGCCATCATTGGATTCCTCACCTGACAGATATTGAGCCCAACCCTATCCTTGTCTTGGAGTAATTTTTTGCTAATAGAGTGGTTGCATATTTTTGATGTAATTGAACCACTGTGACCAGCTGCGAATAATCAACACCAATAGCACGCCGCACATCTACGACGGTGGATGACCTTTGTACCTAACATTCTTGGAAAAATTTAAGTCTTATCTAATCAGTCATCAAATAACTAATCTCATTGGCATGGGCTAAACCAAACCGCCAAGCAACCATATTCAAGATTCAATCTTTCAAATTAGCCAGAAAAGTGGAGATCGATAGGGGTCCCCCGTTGCTTTTTTTAGACACCAATAAATTAGTTAGATCAATGAATGAAATTAATTAAATAAATATTTTTTAATTACTTATCTTAGATACCAATTGATCAATTGGTCCAAATAAGTTAGCTGAAGTGAATCAGACTCAAGCCATCGAGCTGAATTAGGTCCTTAAAATTAATCGATTCTACATATGAGTATCAATCGATTAGATCAATAACAATTGTATGATCTTAAGCTTAATTGACCTAATCCTAATCAATACTTGACTCGATATGATCAACCGCTAAATTGATTTAGACCCATTATAATCTAATCAAAAATTTTAGGTGTAATTCAATTACATGATCTAATTTGATCTACCCATGATCAATCCCTCATGCATAAACACAAATTTTAGATCATAAATTTAAACTTTTAAATCTAAATTTCTTACATAAAAAATAAATTTTGGATCTCAAAATAATTTTCAGATCATGCATGCAATCATATATCATATATATGAATAAATTTAGATCATACAAACTAATTTCAGATCCAAATATACAATCACATATCACATAAATGAATAAATTTAGATAATGAAAATTAATTTTAAACCTAAGCATGCTTTCATATATCGTATATATGAATCAAAATCAGATCTTGAAACCCTTTTTGGATCTAAATTAAATAGGTATACATCTCATGTATGGATTGAAAATTAGATTTTTAATTTTTTTTTTTTAAATCATGCATGTTATTTTCATACATATGAACATGTGGCTCTGATATCACTGTTGAAATTTCTAAGGTGCTCGTTCATGTAGATTTTAATTTTTTTTAAAAATTAAAATATAATAAAATAATCAATTAAAATATTTTTAATATAAACATGTATACATCATATATAAATATCTAAGGATTTAGTTCATATGCAGAAATAACATGATCTGATTTTTAATCTGAAAATAAACATGCAATCAGATCGCGTATCTATTTCGCTTTTTCTTTCTTCAAATCTGAATCTTCACCATGAGTCGATCTTTACCTGTGAAGTGATGATCTTGGATATCTTTCAAGTTCTTTTGAAGCTGTACAAGCATCCGACCTCTACAATATTCACATAAGGCCATGATCTGATCAAAAGCCTTTGATCTCACCAGAGTGCTAGCTCTCTTGCAGAGATCGCATCTTGACAGTTGATAAGAATTCTTTTTTTTCTCAAGACACTCTTAGAGAAAAAGAAGAATAGGAGGATAAAGAGAAGAAAGATAAAGATCAAGGAGACCATCCCCTTTTTCTTTTTGAAACCACGCACATGATCTCTACTCTAGAGATCTGGAGAAGAATCCTTTCTTCTCTTTTCTTCTACGCATGAGAAAAATTTTCTCTCCAAAGAAGAATCTTTTCTCTCTTTATTCTATACACAAAAGGAAGACCCTTCTTTCTTTTCTTCAGCCCATGATGAAGACTTTCTTCCTCACCTTTTTCATGCCTACAAAGAGGAACAATTCCTCTCTTTTTTAGCCCATAAGGAAGACCTTCTTCCTCCCTTTTTCTTCACGCTAGGAGCTCTAATATTTTGCATCAAAATAGCAGCCAACCAGCAACAAAACCTCTCTTTTTCACCTACCAAAAAAGCCTCCTAAAGGCGGCATTAAATAGGGCTTGAAGAAGAGTTTGGGGGGTACTATTAAATAGGGCATGAAGAAGAGTTTGGGGGGTGTCCAAGAGTTGGATGCCCCATCTAAAATTTAGGCATGTAGGAAGAAAAGTAGAGTGTAGCTTCTTTTAATTATTTTTATCATGTAAGAAAGATGGATGTCCCCTTTTATTTTTGCATGAAAGAGTTCACGCGAAGAAGGGATAGCGTGGAGTTTGGGGTGGTCTCGAACAAGGATGTGGCATGGAGGATTTTATGGGGTAAGAGTCCAAGAGAATGAGAATTCCTAGTTAAACTAAAAAATCTTGACTCTTACTCAATCCCTAACTAATTCTTGATCGAAATCCTAACTAATTTAAGAATTGATTATAACCAAATAACTAATTAGGTCCTAGCCTAATTAAAAATCCAATTAGGCCCTTATCCAATTAAAAAGCTAGTTAGAATAAACTCCATCAAACTAGAGATTGATATCTTGGATATAAGGTCATCTCATAATCAATAGGGCTTGATCCAATCAAGTCTGTTATCTAATAGGACTTCATCCAATCAAATTCAAATCAAATTAAATAGAATCAAATTTAATTAAATCTAATTTGAACCTCATAGCTCAATCAAATTGAGTCCTATTTTAATCTAATTGATAAATTAAATTCTCCTACAACTTACTAATACTTAGTAAGTTTTACAATTACAACTTTTGCATTGGATAATTATCAATCATATTAATAATTAAATCCTATTACGATTTATAATTACAAATCAACCATTTGATCAGTTAAAATTTTTTTTTTGTATGTGATCCCATAGGTTCTATTCTGTCTGGTAGTGATGTATATTGTAATCCCTATCATAATATCATCGAAACTCCTTTCAATGAGTTAGAACCATTTCAACTTTATCCATCAAAGATCATCGATTATCAAGATGATGCTCATGAGCCCCACAATCCACAAGTAACACCTAGCAGTATGTAGTGACAACCTAGTAAAATAAAAGTAATAAATCTCTAGGTGCAGTTAACGTATAATATAGTTTCTTTATTATGAGTTCCGACTAGATGGAGGTCATGGATAACTCGTCAAATCTCATCATCAGTTATACATAAAATTTATTCGACTCGAGTTCATACTATGAATATTCATAGAAACTCTTTTCCATCAATCACACTGCCTTGGTCAAAGATTTTTGAATTCAATCTCATAAATCACATAGGACTACTTTTCGTTAAGATCAATAGATTCCATCTAAATACATATCCTGCTCCTACAATGGATCAACTATCATCAACATCCACTATAAAGACTTATTGAGGCCATGTTTATGTGTAGTCAAACTCTAGCGGCCTCACTGTAAGTATTCATGGTACCATAGGTCAAAGGATCAGTCACACTACTGCAGTATCGAGAAAGTCACTAATGAGTGAGCAGACTTCCACGTGACTTCTCGTGTTGGTCACATTCAGTGCTAGTTGTGCTCTAACAACTACCTACACTCTCGTTCCAGTATCTTTACACTGGAGACTCGAGACTCATCTATCCGAAAGAAGTAATCCATGCATCAATCTATCTAGATCGATCACTATCCTCATGATGATCCTACGACTAGGAGTAATTTAGAAATTTACCATCAATAACATATATCTCAAATTCTCAACTTCTTGAGAATATATATCATCATCTTGTTAATCTTTTGGATGATTCATAGACACATACAACTTGAGTGAAATTAAAACTACCCATTAAGTACAAATCATATCCTAGAAATACGATATACGTCAGTTAATATTGACTTCTAGGATATACATCTAATAAATCTAGCCCTATCTCTATCCAAAGTTTTGCTATCTATGAAACTATAATTCTACATGTGCAAGGGTGGTCGATGCCATATCTTCTGCCACTACACTAGATCGGCATTAGGGTTCATAGCTGATGATCTATAGGAACATCAATGAGGCAATGGGCTCAATGGCTGGCATGGCATCTGAAACTGAATCGATGTTTGCTCCATCGATCTTAGCTTCATCTTCTAGATTCATCTCCAACTATGTTGTCGAGGTAGGAGCAACATTTATCCTACCATCCTCTACCTCATTCGCCTAGGGTGCCATCGAGGGAGTGGTGCTATCTTTCACATCATTTTTCTCAACCTCATCTTTGCTCTCCATGAGATTTAGATGACCTACATTGACTTTGAGGAATAGTCGGACCACCTAAGCCTTGTAGAAATTGAAGCCCATGGTGAAGGTGGATGTGCAGACCTCTGCGATCTCCTTCTCCAAGGCCTTGTACTCCACCACGACCTGGAGATTCACCTCAGTAACAGTCGATGATTTCTCCTTGACTGCCTTCTTCTTGCTCACCGCGAGCTCCACCTTGGCCACCCTCTGAGCTACTATGGTCACTACCAGCTTCCTCTCCAGCTCGATGACCTTCTCTCGTTGGACATCAGCTGCCATCTTTTTATAGACGACCTTCTCCTCGAGGATCCCCATCTCATCACGAGCCTCCTAAAGCTCAGATAATGCCTGAGAAGCTTTCACCTCGACATCTAGGGCTTGGCCTTCAGTAGCTCAGACCTCACCCTCTAGCTCCTATCTTTGATCATGAAAGTTCAAAATCCCTTTGTTGAGCACAGCGAAGTCATGATGAAGCTACAGAAAGAAAAAGGTCAAATGTCAGAGTCATGGAGATTGAAAAAGGTCGAACTGAAAAAAAAAGAGGAAAAGAAAGAAGAAAAAAAGAAAACTCACCCCAAGGAGTCTGAAGATGACCAAGCTCACAATCTCCTCTACACGATGGGTCTTCCTTATTGACCAATCCACTTATAGGAGAATTATCTGTATTAGCTCTCAGGCGAGCTGAGCATCCATAAATTTGGAGCCAGATGTCTGGACTATCTTCATCAGGATAAGGAGCTCCTCCTCGATCCTGAACGAGAAGGGTCTGGCCCCGACCCCCACTGCAGACAAGCTCAAGGCGAACAGAGGTGGTGTAGCCCTCGATGCTAGAGTCAATGCCCAAAGTGGAGAAGGGCCACAGTGTGTTCCTGACTTCAAGCTTGACCTATTTTCATGGATGCCGGTGGAGCTGATCTTAGCAGTGCTATGGGAACCACCTTTGGTTTGTCGTCGACCTCCAATGGCTCATTGCTAGAGGATCCAAGAGTTGGCATCCGCTCGAGTGGAGGAGCAACCACCTATTTTTTCTTCTTTGACATTGATGCCTTACCAACAGAAGAGCCCGACCTATTCTTTAAAGTGGATTGTAACAACTCTATGGTTGGCCTCATCATTGCAACAGTAAATAAGAAGTTAGTACTCAATCGGATATGAAAGCAAAATTGAAGAAAAAAGCTCAAGTTGGGAGGTCGACCATACCTCAAGGACTGATCAAGCTAATATTGGCATCATACATGGCTTGCTTAGATAGGAGCTCCTTGAATAGAGGAATCTCCATATACCATAATTTGTGGAGATGCTTCTTATCCTCAGGGAGCAGCTTGGCATGCTTATTTCGAGAGGTTCGTGGGTGCCTCTAGATCCAATTGAAGCTGCACGGAAGATTGAAAGAGATGAAAAGAAATAACTTTTTCAACCATGAACGGAGGAAAGCAATCCCATAATGAAGTGGTAGCCCCCACTGGGGGTGAACTACCACCAACCTTTACTTTGGGGTTGCCTCTTTAAGATGAAGAATGATCAAAACAACGAGCACCTCAACTCGATCTCAATTTGAACACAAAGAACAATAAAAGTGATAATTATCTGAACACCATTCGGACTGATCTGGACAGGGATGAGCTGATAAAAGACAAGAAGATTGGAAATGAAAGGATGAAAAGAAAATCAACATCTGACTCAGAGAAACTCCTCGTAAATCATGAGTCGCTCCTCGAGAGCATCAATCACCCAGCTTGTCTGACTACGTAGTTCTAACCAAAACCAATCAAAAAATGGATACTAAGCCAGGATTCCATGTAGGTCGGACTCAATAAGAGTAGATCTCTCCGCTCCCAGCTCGTGCTCAAGGGAATCTAAACTAGATGGTTTAGAGTGAGCTAAGAGATCCGAGATGACAGTGGTCCAAGGTTCCACCCTAGACCCAACCCAAGGAGGGATCGAGAGAGAGCCCCAATCAGCCCGAAGATTTTCATCCTAGGTCCCTTTACCATCGGCTTCCATTTTGATTGAAGAAGAGACAAAAATAGGAGAAAATTGCAAATAAAAATGAAGGGCCAAAGATGGGAAAAGTAGTGGATGGAGAGCTTGAGGTTGGAGGCCCTAATAGCTACAAGAAAAGATTGAACAAATATAGGGAAGAAAGAAGCAGGTGAGCAAGACTCACCAGACAGTCAGATGATCATCGAAGGCTTTGAAAGTAGTAGATGGCAATGGAGGGACCTTCCAACAACTATGAAAGTAGAATACCAAGAGAAGGAACAGGCAAAGGTGAAAAGCAAGCAAGAAAAAAGGCCGGTATTTATAGGCACACCAACAGCCTCGATCAACCCGATAGTTTGATGCACCTGTCTGAGATGTTGATATGTGTCAGCCCCTGATCAGCACAGTAATCTATAGTTATTATAGAAAACATGCATCCTGCTATGTGTCATCCCGAATACTGCACGATAGCAATCAAAGGATCCTCGGAATAAAAAATTTTAAATGATCCCAGCAAGCTGCCTCAATTCTCATGCTGCCATAATTATAGTGTTTTAGTCGAAACATCACCTTGAGAGCCGGAGCTCAAAATATTCAACACAGAAATGATGGCACAAGTTCCAACATGAATCCGAAGTCGACCTTAGTTTCGCCAACTAGAGCACTTCTGCTTAAGACTGAGATAATCAAAACCACGTCTTAGTCTGATCATAGGAGACAGCCAACCCCATCACCAACTGAATGCTGATCCGATATATATTGATTCTAGCTCATCATAAGCTGACCCAAACATCAGATAATACCACTCTGAGGATCATAAGCTTTTATGCATTCAACCGACCTCAGATCCAAGCCGAAGGTGCATCCCAGTGCCTTACCGACCTCAAGCCACCAACCATCTCAATGGCGGTGCTAGATCATCGAAATCTGCGAATGATTTTTGAAATGTGGATAATCGGTGCCTATGACTAACAACCATAATTTGTAGGGCCCAACAGCCATAATTTGTAGGGTCTATCTGATTAAGATCTAATAACCTACAATATTAGAGCCCAACAGCCTATCGGATTTAGGCATAACAACCTACAGCTTCGTCTCTATATAAAGACATAGTTAGGGGATTTTAAGATAAGCAAGTAAACACACCTACAAAGAAGAGTATCCACATTCTCTCTCAATTTTCGCTCTTCTTTCTTCCATGTTCTTAAGCTCCAACAAACTTAAGTATCGAAGGGTCTCCTATAGGAGCACCTCCGATGATATGAACTTCTATTATAGGTTTTACTAATTAGAAGTGCCTCTCCAATCAGATACAAGCTCCACATCATTGGGTGATCAATGTCAGTCCAGAGACTTGTAGCAATATCTTCTATTATAAATAATAGTATTTTTGCAGGTCCTCCTATCCACTCCTCTTCTACAACATTGAAGTTGAATGAATTAATGATTTCTATCAAAAAATTATTACCATGATGTATTTTAAAAAAAATTATAGTTTGATGTTCATAATTTTGTCCGAATTTTGGACAAAGCCCATTGGCTTCAAAACTTTTTAATTGAATCCTCTAAATTACACAACATTTGGTATCAATTTCTGTTTTTAATTTTTATTTTTAAAAAATCAAAAACTGTTTCTATTTTTTTGTATTATATTTTTAAAATATGTTTTAAAAATTTTTTTCTTACCATCTCCTCCCTCCAAAATATGACAAAATCCGCCCTCCTACTCCCCCTCTCCTCTCCATTTCTTCGTCCACCCAGGCGCTCGATCTGCTTGTCATAGCGAGAGCAGATGGAGACGATGTCGGAGATGAAATCGACGAACTTGACAGTACGGAAGCAGCTGTCGAAGAAGAAGTCGAGGCCATGGTCGTTCTTGGCGATATGAAGAGCGTGGGCGGTGGCGCCATAGTGGAGAATGAGCTGCTGGAGGAAGAAGAAGATACGGCGGTGGGTGATGTACTGGCAGGGCTGAACGATGGTGAGCCACTGATCGGTGTCGGGATGGGCGTGGGAGCAGGAGGGCAGAGTTGGTGGTGGACGATGAGGTCGATGAGATGGGACTGCTCGAGGATGGTGCCGTGAAAGACCTCACTGTGGATGCGGGGTTTGAGGTAGAGGCGCTTGAAGTGAGGATCGGTCCAAACGAGAAGTTTGAGTGAGGGGCTTGGTGAGACGGTGGAGTCTGAAGATGAGGAGCTTCATGGACTCAGGGTCGGTAGGGATCCAGGTGCGTGGAAGGTGGAGATATCCGTGGCACTCAGGACAGTAAACGATGATGATGTGGTGGAGGCCCTCAGTGATGTCGACATGGGAGCAGAGACGGTGCACGCATGTATTGATCGGGTTGGGAGACATTTTTATAGTGATGTCCTTCAATTTTAAATATAAAAAAATATTTTTTAATATTAAAAAAAGTATGAACGTATTTTTTTTAATACTATATTAATTAAAAAAATATTGTTCCCAATCAAATATATTTATTATTTATTAAAAAAATTAAAAACCACAATGATATCAGACAGGTCCTTGAAGTTGTGCGACCTGATAGCGTCCTTCCGGTTAACACGGTCTTGAGAATAGAGCCATTTGTCCAAAGCGATGTCCTTTGACCGGCAGGATCCCCTGTAGTGCGCACCCGGCACCGTATGTACGTGAGATGTGCATCATACGATCCACGCTCGTCCACTCAGAAATTTCTAATTGGATCCTCTAAATTAGCTGACTGACCTAATACAGTCCTTCCAGTCGACGGGACCATGAGAGTGGCGTCATACGTTGTCCAAAGCGATGTCTTTAATTCTTTTTAAGACTCCAACGTACCTGGCATCATCATTTATTAATTGGTAAGTAGCTCAACACTTTTACCAAGAAAAAGAAAAAAAAAAAAAAAGCTCACCACCACCCATATATGGCCGTATTAGTCCAGAAGGAGACTCGCTTCCCCCGGCACCTCCAAGAGTAGAGTTCGTTCCAGGACCACAAAGCCTCGCCAGCTTAGCGATGGCCGCACCCTTTTCCGTGATTCCCAATAGCGGACTTGCCTCAGCGCCCGAGGAAGCAAAGCGAGAGGATGCTCCAAAACCTCCACAACAGTTCGATGGTCTCATCTCAACCCTGCCTCTAAACCAAGAATGGATACCCATCCGCCTCCGGAAATACCAAGACTTCTGGATCCCCGAGCACTCTCTTCCAGGCGTCATGGCCATGCAGCAAAACTTCGAGGCTCGCCCCGACGACGTCTTCGTGC
Organism: Elaeis guineensis; assembly: GCF_000442705.2. Classification (NCBI taxonomy): domain Eukaryota; kingdom Viridiplantae; phylum Streptophyta; class Magnoliopsida; order Arecales; family Arecaceae; genus Elaeis; species Elaeis guineensis. Next base: position 73,092,086 of record NC_026005.2, on the reverse strand, counting down.
TGAGCTACCCCAAGTCCGGCACCACCTGGCTCAAAGCACTGGCCTTTGCCATAATGACCCGAACCCACTACTCCATGGCCGACCACCCTCTCCTCCGCTCCAACCCCCACGAGTGCGTGCTCTTCATCCCGAGGGTCTTCTCCAACGGCACGGCGTCCAAATTAGAGGCCATGCCTTCGCCTAGGATCCTCGGCAGCCACCTCGCATACTCTCTGCTGCCGGATTCCATGAAAGGATCCGGCGGCCGGTTCCTCTACGTTTGCCGGGAGCCCAAGGACGTGTTCATCTCCCGGTGGCACTTCAACGACAAGATGAGGCCCGACTCCGTGGAGCCGATTCCATTCGAAAGAGCTTTCGACTTGTACTGCCATGGCATCAGCCCCTACGGATCTATATGGGAGCACGTTCGCGAGTACTGGGAGGAGAGCTTGAGGAGACCTGAGAAGGTGCTGTTCCTCAAGTACGAGGAGATGCTGGAGGAGCCGGTGGGGACTGCGAAGAAGCTGGCGGATTTCGTGGGGTGCCCTTTCTCCCCGGAGGAAGAGAAGGAAGGGGTGGTCGAGGAGATTATAAGGCTTTGTAGCTTCGATAGTCTGAGCAAACTGGCCGGGAGGATGATGCGCAAGCTCAACACGGTCATGCCGCTGCAAACTACGTCATTCTATAGGAAGGGAGTGGCAGGGGATTGGAGGAACCATATGAGCGAGGTGATGGCTGGGAGGATGGACGCAGTAACCTCACAGAAGCTAGAGCGATCTGGGCTCACCTTCGGGATTAGTGCAGGCATGGAAGCTGATGGAATGTGATTTGCATTTTGATGTGATTCTCCAATCTTCCAATCTTGGTTGGAAGTATGTTCCCTCAATAATCACTTCGTCTTGTAGTTTTTGGGTTAATTAATTTCTGGCTTCATCTTTGTGTATTGCTACTCCTTGCATTAAACTTAATATTATGATCCGCTATCAAGCGGTCATTGCTTTGTGTGACAGTAAAAATTATTTTTGGCTGATATATGCAATGGCATGGGTTAGAGTCTCAGGGTAGCGGCTTTATATATATATATATATATATATATCAGGGCAGCCACTTTATATAAAAAAAAAAAAAGAAAAAAAAAACCCAAATTTATTAGAAGATTACAGAATTTACATAGTCAGAGGGACAGGGTGGAGCTAGACAATTTTTTTTTTTTTGGAGGGATCAAAGAAAAAAAGATTAGAAACGTTAGCAAAAATATATTGAACTTAACTAACCATATTAGATGCAAAATAGTTAATAATTTTATGTGACATATAAATCAAAGGGAGTAAAGAAAAAAAAAACTTTTGATTATCTATTAAGAGAGCTGTGCCTGACGATTTTTCATACATTCAAACTCATCTATTATAGAATCTGAACTGGACCTACTAGCAATTTCTTTTTCAATATAAATGATTAGGTTATCTACAAGAAATTCAGCATCCATCTTATTCCGAAGTCTTATTTTTACAATTTTCATTACTGAAAAAGCTCTCTTTGTAGTTGCTGTAGATACCAAAAGAGTTAAGATAAGGTGAATCAATCTCTCAATTAAGTGATAAGTTATTAACTTTCATGTTTCTATTAATCTCTGACATAACCTAGAAAGTATCGTAATACCTTGAAAATCTTGATGCTTAGGTATATCAATCTCATAATGTTGTAACTGACACTTCAAAAAAATTCTTTCTTGTTCATTGAAATCCTGAGGATAAAAGTTTTCTGCAAGCTTGCATATATCTTCAATTTTGAATAATTTAAAATTATCTTTGGGATCCAAAGCAGAGCTTAAATCTATTATTCAACTCTTATAACTGGGAATCTATTGCAGCTAGAAATATATCTACTCAATAATGATGCTCCACAGTTACATCTGGTTGCAATTTGGATCATCCATGATCTCTCAATTGCTGAAGGAGTGTTTTTGTTATGGAAACAAGATGGATTGCATTTATGATATCTTGAGAGTATAGCTGTAATACTTGGCAAAGAACATTAGTGATTCTCATAATCTCTTTCATCAAATGTAAGATAAAAACAAATTCAAAGGATGCTAATATTTTACTGACAGAATAAGCTTTACCTCTTTGTGAATAATTGGCTCCTTCCTCAATAATATTGTTAATAATAATGAAAGTTGCACCAAACATTCTCATCAAGCTGCAAATAGAATGGAAGAGCCCCATCTAGTATCTCCTGCTCTTTGCAAAGTCCCAACTTGATTTGCACCTCTACCTGTTTCAAGTTCATCAATGGCAATCATGTTTATAAGTTCAATTGCATGGGTTGTTTGTAACTGATTATGGTACTTGCAAGAAGCACTAACAATATTCACAATAATATTAGACAATTGTTTAAAAAATTTATGGATTTGAAGTTCTCTTGATGCTGCAACCAATGCTAACCGCAACCTATGAGCAAAACAATGTACATAATGTGCATATAGACAATCATTAAGAAATAAAGCTTGCAATCCATTCCATTCCTCTTGTATATTGCTAGCACCATCACATCCTTGACTTCGAATATTTTCAATTTGGAGGTTGTAATGAAAAAGGACAGACACTAACTCTTTTTTCAAAGTCATTGCACTGGTGTTAGAAATATGCACAAGATCAAAGAAGCGCTCTTGAACAAAACCATCTTTATCAACAAATCTCAAGACAATAGCCATTTGCTCCTTCTTAGATTCATCTAGAGCTTCATCAATAATAATACAAAATTTAGCATTTCCTATTTCTTCTCTTATTGAGTTTCTCACCTTATTTGCAAAAATATATAGAATTTCCTTTTGAACATCCTTGGATGTACTTAGCAACCCGGGGAGCATTTCCAATACAATCTTCTATATTTTGTCATTGTAAGATCCTAAAAACTTTAACATTTCAATGAAATTTTTAAGATTTTTTGAACTTGAGCTTTCATCGTGACCTCTAAAAGCACAACCTTGAAATGTCAACCATCTAATATAATCTATGGAAGCTTTGAGTCTAAGATGGTTGTTCTCTATCTCTTTTGATGCTTGCCTTTTGAGAAGCTTAACAATGTATTGTGCTTGCTTCTTTATATCATCACAAGATTTTATAACAACATAATGTGGTGAATTAGGATTTTTTCCAACATAATTCAAAAGAGAACAATTTTCTCCACTATTTACTTAGCAACCTGGGGAGCATTTCCAATACAATCTTCTATATTTTGTCATTGTAAGATCCTAAAAACTTTAACATTTCAATAAAATTTTTAAGATTTTTTGAACTTGAGCTTTCATCATGACCTCTAAAAGCACAACCTTGAAATGTCAACCATCTAATATAATCTATGGAAGCTTTGAGTGTAAGATGGTTGTTCTCTATCTCTTTTGATGCTTGCCTTTTGAGAAGCTTAACAATGTATTGTGCTTGCTTCTTTATATCATCACAAGATTTTATAGCAATATAATGTGGTGAATTAGGATTTTTTCCAACATAATTCAAAAGAGAACAATTTTCTCCACTATTTACTTTCTTCCAATTTTTGAAACCTTCCTCAATGAATGCATTCAAACTCGGACGGCCTAAAGGTTGCTTACCAAAGAGGTAGCATAGAAAACAATATATAGCATTATGTTCAGTAGAATACTCTAACCAAGAGGGATACAATTCAAACCATGAAGACCGAAAGCCTTCAAAGTCAAAAAATGGATACTCATCAAGTTTAGGTTGATGTGGCCCAACTTTGAGATAAGCCCGGTGAATTTCATCTCTTTGATTAATTGGATATTTCTAAATTTGTAGATGTACGTAATCTAAGATCACGCTCTCAGTGGAAAGCATCCATTTGTTCATGATTGAGTCTTAAACGTTTTGAGTTATATTGTTCAAGAGTTGTAGTACTAAGATTTGATGGCTCTAGTATAGAATGATCTAGATTTGATGAAGGTGTTGTACAAAAATTCAATTGCTTATCACATTTTCTTTTAAAGAATGTGTCGAGGATTTTTAACTTACCCAACCTCAAAAAACAAACCTGAAAAAAAACTCTTTGTTATAATAAATTATTCTAATAACTGTAATATATATACACACACACACAAACACATAATAATTAAGTAAGACTTATTAAATCATTAAATATTTGAAACCAATATCAAAACTAGAGGGTAAATGATAAATCACATTAAATAATGATATTAGACGATGATATTTAAAATTATTATACCAACAGAATATTGGTAACATCTAATATCAATTCAAGAAAAATTAGTAAAACCAAAATAGGCAATAGAAACCAGAAATAATTAAAAAAATAATATTAATTTTTCTATTTAGAGAAAAAAATACTTACATCATTTATAACATGAAATTGATTTTACTAGCTATTCAATGTCATTCAATCCTAATAAAAATTCTAAAACAAAAATTAATTAGTATTTCACAAGGAAATAGTCTAATGAAAGTAAAAAAAAATTCTATTTATAAAAAAATTGAAATACATAAGACAAGAGATATTGTAATTAATAAATTCAAAATTGGAGAACTAGCAAAACTAAATCATTTCAACTAATAAATCCTAAACATTGAGTTCTTAATTCGAAAGAAAACAAAACAAATCTTGAAAGATGGAAATATAATAAAAAATAAGGATAGAAAATAGAGGATTTTCCTTTTTTTTACTCTGTTAAATACGGATGTTTCGGATGGAGAAGATTAATGGCCTCACTTCAAAACAGCCCAATAATCCAAGTTGCTGGACACTTGCATATTTTTTTAGCAACTTGTAAAGCAACAGAAGAAATAATGGAGGAAATGGATAGAAAATGGACAGCTGGGGAGTAAAAAAGACGAAGAAAAAGTGAAAAGGAAAGGTGAAGGGTCAAAAGGTGCCTCTTCAAACTTTCTTATACAATATGCTGCCCAATTGGTGAAGCCGAGGCTATTTGACTTCTTTTTGTTAAGTTTTCTTTGCTAATTTTTTTTTGGTCTCTTTTCAAAAATTTTACAAAATTTTGGGAGGGCCACAGCCCCATTGTTACGAGATACTCCGTCTTTACAGTTAATGAATGAATTTCTCATTCTAATGACTTGTCAGATCATGATCTAACAATTTAAAGAATTAAGAGCTGAACAACCTATCAAATTTTAGCGTGACAATTTATTACACCATCTTTATATAAAAAAATAATAAAGAGACCATTAGATAAGCTCAACTCCACAGAATTATCTTTGCACTCTTTTTTTTTTTATTTTTTTATTTTTTTCAAGCTCCAACTAAGTTAAACATCAGAAAATATTTTGTTGGAGAAAATTCTAATAAAAATAAATTTTTTTTATAATTTTTTTTTTTTTTTAGCATCATGATCCTCGAACGACTTTTGATTTGAACTCTATCCACTTTGAACCAAAGTCCTACAACAGTAATATACTTTTGATTTGAACTCTATCCACTTCGAACCAAAGTCCTACAACAGTAATATATATATATATATATATATATTAAATAAAATAAAAATAAATATAAATATATTAATATCCGATATGTTTTCAGCTTGCCCTACTTTCCCACGCATGTGTGTGGCCATGAATGTTGTGGCTGACCGCTCCACGCCAATTCTTTGCAATCATTTAAAATTTGATGCTGAGTTTTTTTGCTATGGAAGTTGATAGCCAAGCAGTTTTTTTTTTTTTTTTTGGTAGCAAGCCAAGTAGTTTTTTTTGCTATGGAAGTTGATAGCCAATTACCAAGTACATACTTGGCTAGTGTTGCCACTTGGGTAAATGGAGCGGAATTGATTTTCTATTGAAGTTTTTCTTTTTTTTTTTTTTTTTTGGGTGATGCAGCAGTTGCTTCTATGGCTGAGGGTTCAACTCCATAGGAGAAGCAACATAAAGCCGTATTTTGATAAATTTATTCATTAAAATTTACCTTTACATGGTATCCAGTGATATTTAATATGAGAATTTCCACAGAGCTATATCAGACACAAACTAACGAGGACAATTACCATGGCTCACCGGGGGTATTGTACTGTACATAGTACAACATCCAAATTTCACCAAGTAACATAGTACAGCAACCAAATATTATATTTATTTTTTGCAGCTAATTGTACAGCATCCAAATCCCTGGAGGAGCCCACAAAAGATTTCTTGCTACCAGAATTCGCGGTGGACCTCTCTGCGTTGGACTGTCAGAAATTTCTGTTGGAGGTGACTGCAGGGCAAATCTCGGAGCATATGCACGGTGGATAACGCGCAATCAAGAATTGGTGAACGATACTGTGGCGTGCTATCCACCGTGCGATTTGCCGGGGTCCATCGGACGTCATCCAACTAATAATTAGACCAAGAAACGACGAGAGACAATTGGTTGTGATTGAAACCTACCACAAGGAGCTCACAGCTTCGCAATTGTCTCTGCTACCCTTTCACCGACCCTCAATAATAGAGATCAATTTGGATTGCCTCTGCTGCCCTTGCACCGACCCTCAATAATGGAGATCAATTTGGAGTCCGGATCCTCTCTGATGCCAGACATTTGATTTATGATGCTAGAGGGAGTTACAAGAGAGTGGAACAGCTGTGGAAATTATTACTTGTAGATTTTTTTTGTGACAAAATTTATTCTAAATTTGTTAAAAAAAAAAAAACCTCGTGCAAAAAAAAAAAAAAAAAACCTAATCCTGAACTCCTTTCCTGCAGAGAATGTCCAGATATGGAGCAATTCTTCTTTTTGTTTATCAAGAGTTCATCACATATTACAACAAATATAAGGGGTATTTAGTTCGCAATCGAAATAGCCAAATTTTTCGAAGTGTTGGGTTCGTGATCAGAATCGGAATCGAAATAAAAATTTAAATCTTTAGAGAAGAATAAAGATTAAGTTTTAGATAGATTAGACGATTCATATTCCATCACGATTCAGAATCGAAATAGGACTCCTCTCAATCAAATGGTTAGAATGGGAGTCATCTATTTCTATTCCGATTTAAAATCCTAACTTCTCCCAACTAAACACTTCTTAAATTAAATGATTTCATTTGCATCCAAGTTATCTAATCCCTTCATTCTTATCTGAAACTAATCTAATTGAGTTTCCTAAAACTCATGTTGTAGATCACCTCAAACCGCTCACCCCACCATGGGTGCAATTAATTAAGCATGGACCACCATTGCTCTAACTAATTTGTGAAGTAGCTCATCATCAATAATAGCTAGGCTTATGGCTATATAAGCCCAGGAGGAGAGTTGTTAGGTATGGAGCCTAATCCATCCAAACTGGACTTAATCAAGACCCAGGGAAGCCCATGAAGAAAGCCCAAAAGAAAAAAAAAATAGACAAGCAGGCCAGCTGGGTGCGGCCCAGGGCCAGGTGATGTGTGCGGGGGCCAGTGCATGTGGGCCGACCGTATAATCGGCCTAGTGGCAGCAATTTCTTGCAGCTCATGATGAACCAAGGTCTATGGAGAGAACGATGGACCAGGCGCTCATTAGCCGTATGCTTCTCGTGGTCCACCATAGATCGAAGAGTATTTCCCACCATTTTCTGAGGCTTTTGTGTGATCGAACGGCTTAGAAGCATCCCGATCATGATCCAACAGCTATAAGCCATCCCAAGGAGATCAAAGGCGAGATCTGGCGTGATCCAACAACGAGAAATTGATTAGAGGCTTGATTGGACATATGGTTAGAAGGCTTTTGGAGTTGTGGTTGAACTATTACTTTGATCTGAACATAAATTTGGACTCATTTGAAGGCCTTTAAGGAGACCTGTGGCAGCGATGTTCGATAGAACGCAACAGGGAGCCTGAGAGAAGACATGGGTGACTGATGAAATTTGGTATCGAGACATGCATGTATGTTTCAAAATTTTTTTCTAAACAACGCAGTAGAATAGAAGATTAAAACTCCTTATAATTTAAATCATGCATGTTTAAAATATAGAACACAAGGATCTACTTCATATACTGAAATTGAACACATGCTGAATTTTATACTAAAATTGAATATATAATCGAATCACATATCTGTTTCATAATTTTTTTTTTAATCTAGATTTGGAAGAGAGTAGGTTCTCTCTTAGCTGTGCAAGTGCTCGACCTCTATGAATATCTACTCAGGATTAGTCTGGAACAGCCGTCTTTGGTGTTGATGCTTCTTTTTTAAGAATACTCAACTTGCGAATTTGAACGAAGTCTGGATCACAATCAACTTTTTGATCCTCTTCTTGATCTTTTCTTCTTTTCTTCTCTTACTTTTCTTTTCTTGATTATGAAGCTATCAAGAACTGAAAAATCAGCAAGCAAAAGGATGTCCAAGTTCCTCTTGGGCATGGAGAAATGGGATGCCTAACACCTTGGGTGTTGGACTTCAAGGAGAGAAGAGAGAGGGGCTATGGGGAGCTTCTAAAGGAGGCATGGGCTGCTGGAATTCAGAGTTAAGGAGCCTTAGGGAAGGCTCCTTTAAATAGGCATAAAGTTTGAATCCTATTGAAAATCAAACTACAACTTAATACAAGTTCTACTTGTATTAGAAATCTTTATTCCTTTAGTTATTTGACTCCCTCTAGGAGATCCTTTAGGTGTCAACTTTTGGAACCCTTGCACCCACAAGTACACATGCCACATGACTATCATAAGACGCCCCAATCAGGTCCACATGCCCTCTCTAGTGTATGCATGCCCAACTTGATTAAATTAAGTGGCGCCCAATCAAAACTATCAAGAAAATTGACTAAAAGTTTGAACCCTATAAAGCTATAAAGCTAGGCTTGTGGCAAAAAGTTATAGCCAGTGTGAGAGTATTGACTATTAAGAAATCTTTTCATCTGTAGCTATGCTAAAGTTCATTCGCACTCTGTTTGCTATTGCAGTTTATTATAATTATAAAATCTAACAGATGAATGTGAAAACTGCTTTTCTGAATAGATATCTTGAGGAAGATATCTATTTGGAGTAGCCTTTGGGTTTCATATCTGGTGATGATGATCACAGAGTCTGTAAGTTGTAAAGGTCTATATACGGATTAAAGCAAACTTCTCGAAGTTGAAATTATCGTTTTAATATTGCGATCAAATTATTTGATTTCATCAAGAATGAAGAGGAACCTTGTGTATACAAAAAAATCAGTGAGAGCATAATAACATTCCTTGTATTGTACGTGGATGATATTTTTTTCATTGAGAATGATATTTTCATGTTGACCATGGTCCAAAGATAGTTGTTCAAAAAATTCTTCATGAAAGATCTAGAGGAAGCATCCTATATTCTTGAAATAAAGGTCTATAGAGATAGATCTAAAAGGATATTAGGCTTGTCACAAAAGTTGTATATAGAGAAAGTATCGAAGAGGTTCAGTATTAAAAACTCTAAAAGAGGACTTTTATCTCTTAGGCATGGTATTCATCTTTCCAAGATGATGTGTCCAACCACATCTGAAGAAGTTCAGTGTTTGAGTATGATTCTTTATACCTCAGCCATGGGAAGCCTCATGTATGCCATGCTGTATACTCGATCTGATATTATCCTTGCTGTGAGTGTCACGAGCAGGTATCAGTCGAATCTAGATGAAGAGCACTGGATAGCTGTAAAAAATATCCTTAAGTACTTGAGAAGAATTAGGAATTTGTTCTTGATCTTTGGAGGATATTCTGAGTTGCGAATCGAGGGGTATACTGATTCAGACTTCATGTTTGATCCTGATGATAGAAAGTCTACATCAGGATATGTGTTCGTATGTAATGGTGGCGCAGTCTGCTGGAAGAGTTTCAAGCAACCCATTATAGCGGATTCGACTACAAAGGCTGAATATGTCATTGCTTTGGATACTGTAAAAGAAGATTTCTAGTTCAAAAAATTTATTACGGAACTTGAAGTTATGACATCAGATACCATACCACTTTACTGTGACAATAATGGAGCCATAGCACCTACTAAGGAGCCGATGTCTCATCAGAAATCAAAGTACATCGAACAACGGTATCATATGATACACGACTATCTTGAAAAAAAATATATCGAGGTGCGAAGAGTAGACTCCGTGGATAATGTGGCAGATCCGTTGACAAAGCAATTGAACCAGCCAAAAATGAAAGTCCACCTTGAGAGGATGGGACTTAAATTAGTGGACATTGGCTTTAGTCCAAATGGAAGATTGTTAGATGTATATCCTAAAAGCCAATATGGCTGACATATTATAATAAAGGTAGGATACTATTTTGTACTTAATACATTGATTTGATCAATAAAAGGACAAGTTTAATTTTTATTCAAGTATGATGTGTCCTTGAATCGTCTATGGAATTAACATTTCAATACATATTTTCAAGGTATTGAGAATTAGAGATATGTATTTAATTCTTAAATACTTCCGATCATAGTATTATTATGAGGACGGTGATCGATCCGGATAGACCGACTCACAGATTACTTCTTTCAGGATAGATGAGTCTCTAATCTACAGTGTAGAGATACTGAACGATGAGGTAGTTGTTAGAGAACAACTAGTACTGAGCATGACCATATGAGAGATCACTTAGATTTCTATTCGATTGTCAGTAATTATCTCGATGCTGTAGTTATGTGAATGATCTTTTGATCTGTGATAGTATGACTGCTCGCAGTGAGGCTGTTGAAATTTGACTGATACATAAATATGGTCTCAATGAGCTCTTGTAGTAGATATTGGCGACAGTTGGTCTACTGTAAGAGTAGGATGTGCATCAAGATAGAATCTATCAACCTTGACAGAAAAGAGTAGTCCTATGAGATTCGAGCGGCTAAGTTTGAGAGTCTGTGGCCACGATAATGTGATTGATGAAAAAGAGTTTCTATAAGGATCACAAATGGACTTGAGCTGGTCGAATCTATCATATGACTGATGATAAAGTTTGATGATTTATTCATGACCTATCATTTAGTCAGGACTCACGATAGAGGGACTGAATCATACGTGAACTATATCTTGAGATTCTTTTTCGATTTTACTGGGTTGCCACCACATACTGTTAGGTATCACTAGTAGATTGTGAGAGCTCACTAGGATTGCTCAGGATCAACAATTTTTTATGAATTAGAGTAGAATTATTTGAACTCATTGAAAAGAATTTCAATGATACAATGATAGAGATCATTGTATATCTCACTATCAAATAGAATTGAACCTATGGGGTCACACAACAAAGGAATTAAATCTGGAATAAGTAATTGAACTTATGAAGTCTCAATTGAGCTTAGAGAAACCCTATTGGATTCAGGATAACCTTGTTAGCATATGATTGGATCCAAATTTTTCTTTATATTTGAATTTTTTATTTGATAAGATTAATTTAAATTTAATTACTTGTTAATAATCTAAATAAATTAGATTTATTGGGCTCCAATTATTGGGTGCTGAAGGTTTTGGATCAAGTGAATTAAGGGTTCAAGTCCTTAATTAATTTTTTTGATAGTTTTCATTGGACGCCACTTGATTTGATCAAATTGGATGTGTCCACCTATTAGAGGGCGTGTGGAATTATTATGAGGTGTCCCATGGGTGCAAAGTGGGGTGTGTATTTGTGGGTGCAAAGACTCCAATAATTGACACTTAATGGATTTCCTAAAGGGAGTCAAATAACTAAAGGAATAAGGATTTCTAATGCAAGTAGGAGTTGTATTAAGTAGTTGTTTGATTTTGAATAGGATTTAAACCTTATGCCTATTTAAAGGGGCCTTTTCTAAGATCTCTATACATTTCAACTAGCAGCTCCACGCCCCCTTTGAAGAGACCCACACCCCTCTTTCTCTTCTCCTTCTCTTCTCCCTTGGAGATCCAACGCCCACAACTTGGGCATCCTTCATCCTGCATGCCCAAAGGGGTTTGGGTGTTCTTCTTGTTTGCTGGTTTCTAGTCCCTGATTGCTGCATAATCTAGGAAAAAAAAGCAAGAGAAGAAGAGAAAAAAAAGATCAAAGAAATGATCAAAGAGTTGATCGTAATCCAGATTTCATTCAGATTCACAAGCTGATTTTTCTTGAAGAAAAAAAATCAATTGCAAAGAGAGCTGTTCCACAGATCAATCCTGAGTGGATATCCGTAAAGGTCGGACACTTGTGCAACTAAGGGAAAGTCTTTTATCTTTCAGATCTAGATTTGAAGAAAGAAATTACAAAATATGTATGTGATTCGATCACATATTCAATTTCAGCATATGTTCAATTTCAGCATATGAAGTAGATCCTAGTGGTTTATGTTTTAGCATGCATAATGTAGATTAAAATGTATTTTAATCTTCTATTCCGCTGTGATATTTAGAAAAGAAAAATTTTGAAACTTACATGCATGCCCCTGCATCGAAATTCTAATACTTTTAGAGTATGTCTTTTGGCATTGATAAACCTGTATTGGATGGATATACAGATACAGACATGGCAGGTGATGTTGATTCTAGAAAGTCTACATCGGAATACTTGATGACTTTTTTAAGAGGAGCTATCTCATTGCAATTTAGACTACAGAAATATATTGATTTATCAACTACAGAGACAAAATATATTACAATGACAGAAACCAGTAAGGAGTTATTGTAGATGAAGAAGTTCCTTTAGAATTTTGATCTGAGGTAAGAGAAATTTATCCTATATTATGATAATCAGAATGTACTTTATCTCAAAAAAAATCTGATTTTTTATTTGAGATCAAAATATATTGATGTAAAATATTATTAAATATAAAATATTTTAAAAATTAAATTATTACGACCTGAAAAATTGATACAGATGATAATGCTTCAAATATACTAAATCATTGCCTATAGAAAAATTTATAGCGTTAGTATTAGCTTGCTAGCTGATTCTCTCTGTACGGTAACAAGAGAGAAATTTATTAGCGGTGTCGCACCCATATGGCGGGACCCATCAAACGAAAGCATTAAAAAACAAAGGGAATCAGTGTTCTTTTGGTTTTGGGCTTTTATGGCTATAAAGCTAGCCATAAGCACGTGAAAGCTAGCAGTGCACGGAAATTGGCGACAGAAAGAAAAGAAACTTCATATAGCCTTTGGGACGCAATGTTAAACACAGGCTACGAAGGCAGGGGAAATTTTTTTTTTTTTTTAGATAATTTTATAAGAAAATTAGATGATTTATTATTTTTTAATTTTTATAAAATTTTAATATATTATTTTTAATATTAAAAATTATAAATTAATTGATTCTAATCTTTAAAAAAAATTTTATACAAACTATTTCAAATATTCATGTATTTGATAAGATCTTTCTTTATTTATTATTGATATCCACTTTATTGATGATAATTATTTTATTATAAAATTAAAATTTATTTTTGATAATATATATTTATATAGTCTCTAATTGATTTAAAAAAATTCTGCAGTAATTCAATTATTTTATATATTGAAAAATTTACAACACAAATTTGTTGTTTTTATGTTTGATTTGATTTATATTTATTAGATTTAATATTGTTGGATTATTATCTGTTTTAATTAATACATAAAGAATAAAATTTATTTTAAAAATAATTATATTTGTAGTTTTTTTATCCCAACAAAATCTGGTGGCCTTATAGGAGGACGCCTGACCATTGAAGGAGAAAGATGTGCTTTGGGTCCTCTTTTTAATTTCAGCCTCATCAACCTTTTTCTCATCTTCGGCATCTTTACCATCGTCAAGCACCGCTCCTCCTCTACCTCTGTCGTTTTTGCTGTTTGTGCATCCCGTGACGGGGTCAAACCTAAAAAAAAATGTACATAACGAAGAATTTGAAAAAAAATCTTTGTTAGAGATAATTATAGGATCCGCTATCTGTTTCAATACTAAAACAATCTCTTAAATTTTGATTTATTTACCACACCTAACCCGCTACCATAAGTTACCGTTAGATAAACCAAAACCATCCACATTGAGTCGGATGGATAAGAAATATTATAACATTTAAAAGACTAAAATATCTCTAGAGAGTCATAGCAAAAGCTTAACATAATATCCAGTAACTTTGGAGCGTAAGACTAGTAATAAACATTCTCTTTTCTTGAATGAACTGGTAATAATGATTTTCAATGCCGCAATATGGTAATTTTACGCAGTGGAACGGGAAAGTCAGCCCAGGGAGCAGGGCCATTTTTGAATAGGAGGGTATTATGAGTATTGAAATTTCTGCAATGAATTTAAATGATTTTTTTTCATTATTTCAAATATACGGGGGATTGCTAGCTGGATGGAACTTGACTTCCACACCTAGCTACTTTAGGTTGGAGGTAGGTCCGAGAAAAAAGTTATAGACATCTTTTCATACTTTGTATCTAGTACTTAATTTTCTCTGCACTCTTAGATTTTGGCGGTATTTATCATGTACTTTTTGGACCTGAGCTCTTGAAGAATTTTTTTTTATTTTTGATTATGTATAGAAAGATAAAAATAAAATGATTATAATTTTGAATATTCATTTAATTTTGTTAAATATAGATACTTTTCTTCTAGTACTCAAGGCTCTTTATTTTGGGAGTGTATATGATATCTGGATCCGTCGGAAGGGGGAGAGATGTAAGAAAAATAACAAATTTAATATTTAGCCCGTGTTATATTTTGTTATTTACAAAAATTTTTTTTTAGAGGAGAATAATGGATTGTTAGTACGGATGATTTAGAAGATATAATTGAAGGATATATATGGTTAGGTTTTATTTGTATATATATATATTTTTAATTTCATCCCATTCATTCTAATATGACTCACTCTCATGTATATTTTTATAATTTTTTATATACAACAAATAAATCTTGCATTATTAATAGCGTGGGACAAAACCACCCGGAAGAGACGCTGATGGCAGAACTAACAGGGCTTTCACACCTACAAACAGAAGTTGATAGCAAGAGCCGAGCCAAAGCCGCTAAAGGTCAAAAAAAAAAAAAAAAAAAAAAAAAAAAAAAAAAAAAAGGAGGATTACAAACAACTGCGGCTAGACTTGTGCTTGGACATCAGCATTAATGGTGGCCGCCGCTTCCACACCCACAGCATTGAGGGTGAGACCGGACCCCTCAAGCTTTTGCTCGGTGACACGGTCCAGCTTCCGCGCCATCTCCGGATCCATGTGATTCCTCCAATCCCCTGCCCCTCCTTTTCTGAAGAAAGCATCATTGGTGACGAACTCGGGACGCAGTTTCCCCGAGATGTTGACCTCCAAGCTCTTCATCTTGTCAAAGCTACACAGCTTTACGACCTCCTCCACCACCCCTTCCTTCTCTTCCTCTGGAGTGAAGGGACACCCCACGAACTGCGCCAACCTCTTCACGATCCTCATCGGCTCCTCTAACATCTCTTCATACTTCAAGAACAGCACCTTGTCCGGCCTCCTCTGGCTCTCCTCCCAGTACTCGAGAACATGCTCCCACAGCGGCCCGTAGGGGCTGTTGCCCTCGCAGAACATCTCAAAGGCCTTGGTAAATGGAATTGGCTCCATACCTTCCGATCTCATCCTATTATTGAAGAACCACCGGGAGACCAACACATCCTTGGGGTCCCGGCAGACATATATCAGCTGACAATCTAAGCTCTTGATGGAATGTGGTAAGAGAGAGTAAGGCAGGTGACTGTTGAGGATACGAGGAGATGGCATGGCTTCTATTTCTGAATCTTGGCCTGTGGAGTAGCTTCTGTCCATTAAAGGGACGCACTCGTGAGGATTTTGGCTGAGGAGAGGGTGGCGATCGAAAGGGTATTTGGTTCGTGTCACGATGGCGTAGGTGAGGGCTTTGAGCCAGGTGGTGCCGGACTTGGGGTGGCTCAGCACGAACACGTCGTCGGGGCGAGCCTTGAAGTTTTGCTGCATGGCCATGCTGCCGGGGAGAATTTGTTGTGGGAACCAAAAGCCTTGGTATTTTCGGAGGCGTATGGCCCAGCCTTCCTCTAAAGGGAGTGTTGAGGTGAGGTCGGTGTAGCTTGTAGGAGCTCTTGGATCCGCACCATTTTTTTCTTGAGGCTCCATTGGAGGGGGGCCGTTGCAAAGAGATGGTTGAGCAGCCATTGTAGAAAGGATGCTATGCCTTTCTAATGGATGTTTGCAGGGAAAATGGTGGTTGTTCTCCAAGGACGACCTAGCGATTCAATAAATGGGAGCACATGGAGAGCGAGTGACATCGATGTTGCTATAGTATCGTTGTTATTATTGAAGGGACCACCAAACTTCTGTCTTATAAGCTAAAAAAATCATATCGTTTTCTTTCACGTCTCTACTTCTACCGACAAAATATGATTCGAGCCATTAATTTAGCTCACATTCGATTTATCTTAAATATATTTAAATTTAAATTAAATAAATTCAAATCATAAATAAATTATTTTATTTATTAAATAAATTATATTTAATTTTTAATTTTTTAATATATTTAATTTATTTAACTTATTATTATATAAATTAAGATTGATCAAATATTTATTTAATTATTTATAGTTTAAATCAAAAAGATAAAAGTCTGCTCATAATCTCTACCCATTTAAAAATCAAAAATTCAAACACCTCACTGCACCCATATTCCAATGCACATCACGTTGCCCACTGACCCATGTGGTCAACCGATGACCCCCATCTACCCCTCTACCACCTGTGTGGCGTGATTCTTTGATTTGATTTTTACTTGGATAACTACTCTCAAATCTAATGAAGATAGGAGAGAGAAAATTCAAAATGAAGAAGAGGGTTTTGGGCATTGTGCACTTCTACTTTTCGCTTCGTTTGGAAGGATTTTTTTCAAAAAATTATTTTTTTAATTTTATTTTTCAAAATATCTTACACCTAAACTTATTTCTCGATTTACCGTCAAGAGGATGCCATACGTGGAATCCTAAGTGTTGGTGCAAAAACCCGCTGGCACCGGAGAAGCTGGAGTCGAGGGAGTCGCAGTCGCCACCGGGACCTGCAAAAGAAGTCTAAACCGGAGGTGGGGTTGCTCCGGCAAGACCCTTCGACGCTCAAGTCAGTTCTCTGCCTCAACAAGAATGGAGTGCTCGAACGAAAATTTTAGCAGAGTTTCTAGGTAAAAATGAGAGCTTGGAGAATAACGTATCTGGAGGCCCCTTTTATAGGCGAAAGAGGACGACAGACTGATAGCGATATCCGTAACTGTCTGACAGTGGGCTGCTCAGAGTCAGGCGGAGTTTGTTGCGAAGAGTAGTGGAGTGGGATCGTGGCCACCGTCGAGACGTGCCACGTGGAGTCTGTTGCGGGTAGTGGAACGGCATCCGTTATCACGACTTGCCAGGAGGTGGGAGGAATCGCGCGGTATCCGTCGTAGGGAGTAGAGCAGAATCGTGGTCATTATGGTGATCTGCCAGGGAGTGATGGAGCCGCGCAAAATCCGTCGTAGGAGGTGGAGCAGTGTTGTGGTCATCACTGGGGCCTGCCAGGGAGCGATGGAGCCGTGCAGAATCTGTTGCAGGAGGTGGAGCAGGGTCGTGGCTGTTGCTGCGGCCTACCAGTGGGCCTACACCTGTCGGTCGAAGTTTGGCTGGAGTGTCTGGCGGGGAGAGGTGGCTAGCCACCCGTCTAAGAGGAGCTCGGAGTCTGGCTCCCGTAGGAGTCCGGATGAAGTCTTCTTGCAGCCGGAGTTGGGGACGAGACCCGGTTCCTGTAGGAGTCCGGGTAGAGTCTTCCTGCAATTTAAGTCAGGTGCAAAGTCCGGCTCCCGTAGGAGTCCGGACGGAGTCTACCTGTAATTGCAGTTGAGGGTGAAGTCCGGCTCCCGTAGGAGTCCGGACGAAGTTTACCTGCAATTGGGATCACGGGTGGAGTCCGTCTTCCGTAGGAGTCTGGACGAAGTCTGCCTGCAGTTGAAGCTGCGGGGACGAGGTCCGACTTCCGTAGGAGCTCGGGTGGAGTCTACCTGCAATTAAAGTCAGGTGCGAAGTCCGGCTCTCGTAGGAGTCCGGACGGAGTCTACCTGCAATTGGGGTCGTGGGCGAAGTCCGGACGGAATCTTTCCGTAGCTGGAGCTGGGGACAGAGCCTGGCTCCCATGGTAGTCCGGGCGAAGCCTTCCAGCAGTTGAGGTTGGGGACGAAGTCCGGCTCCCGTAGGAATCCGGACTAAGTCTGCCTGTAGCTGGAGTCGGAGACGAGATCTAGCTCCCGTAGGAGTCTGGTCGAAGTCCACCTGCAATCAAGATCAGGGACGAAGTCCGGCTCCCGTAGGAGTCTGGACGGAGTTTACCTGTAAGTAAAGTCATGGGCGGAGCTCGGCTCCCGTAGGAGTCCGGGCGAAGCCTTCCAGCAGTAGAGGTTGGGGACGAAGTCCGGCTCCCGTAGGAGTCCGGACTAAGTCTGCCTGTAGCTGGAGTCGGAGACGAGATCTGGCTCCCGTAGGAGTCCAATCGAAGTCCACCTGCAATCAAGGTCAGGGACGAAGTCTGGCTTCCGTAGAAGTTCGGACAGAGTTTACCCGTAAGCGAAGTCGTGGGTGGAGCTCGACTCCCGTAGGAGTCCGGGCGAAGCCTTCCCACAGTCGAGGTCGAGGACGGAGCCCGGCTCCCATGGGAGTCCGGGCGAAGCCTTCCAGCAGTTGAGGTTGGGGATGAAGTCCGGCTCCCGTAGGAGCCCGGACGAATTCTGTCTGTAGCTGGAGTCGGAGATGAGATCTGGCTCCCGTAGGAGTCCGGTCGAAGTCCACCTGAAATCAAGGTCAGGGACGAAGTCCAGCTCCTGTAGGAGTCCGGATGGGGTTTACCTGTAAGTGAAGTCATGGGTGGAGCTCGGCTCCCGTAGGAGTTCGGGCGAAGCCTTCCCGCAGTCGAGGTCGGGGATGAGATCCGGCTCCCGTAGGAGTCCGGGCTGAGTCAACCTGCAATCAGAGTCAGAGATGAAGTCCGGCTCCCGTAGGAGTCCGGATGAAGTTTACCTACAGCTGGAGTCGTGGGTGGAGTCCGGCTCCCGTAGGAGCCCGGGTGGAGTCTGCAGGTGAAGTCGTGGGCGAGGTCCGGCTTCCGTAGGAGTCCGGACGAAGTCTGCCTGCAATTGGAATCGAGGGCGAGGTCCGGCTCCCGTAGGAGTCCGAACGAAGTTTACCTGCAATCAGAGTCAGGGACGAATTCTGGCTCCCGTCGGAGTCCGGACGAAGTTTACCTGCAGCTGGAGTTGTGGGTGGAGTCTGACTCCCGTAGGAGCCCGGGCAGAGTCTGCAGGTGAAGTCATGGGCGAGGTCCGGCTCCCGTAGGAGTCCGGACGAAGTCTGCCTGCAATTGGAGTCAGGGGCGAGGTCCGGCTCCCGTAGGAGTCCGGATGAAGTCTATCTGCAATTGAAATCGGGGGCGAGGTCCGGCTCCCATAGGAGTCCGGACGAAGTTACCTGCAATCAGAGTCAGGGACGAAGTCCGGCTCCCGTAGGAGTCCGGACGAAGTTTACCTGCAGTTGGAGTCGTGGGCGGAGTCCGGCTCCTGTAGGAGCCCGGACGGAGTCTGCAGGTGAAGTCATGGGCGAGGTCCGGCTCCCGTAGGAGTCCGGACAAAGTCTGCCTGCAATTGGAATCGGGGGCGAAGTCCGGCTCCCGTAGGAGTCCGGATGAAGTTTACCTGCAATTAAGGTCAGGGATGAAGTCCGGCTCCCGTAGGAGTCCGGACGGAGTTTACCTGTAAGTGAAGTCGTGGGCGGAGCTCGGCTCCCGTAGGAGTCCGGGCGAAGCCTTCCCGCAGTCGAGGTCGAGGACGAAGTCCGGCTCCCGTAGGAGTCCGGACGAAGTTCACCTGCAATTAAGGTCAGGGACGAAGTTCGGCTCCCGTAGGAGTCCGGACGGAGTTTACCTGTAAGTGAAGTCGTGGGTGGAGCTCGGCTCCCGTAGGAGTCCGGGCGAAGTCTTCCCACAGTTGAGGTCGAGGACGAAGTCCGGCTCTCGTAGGAGTCCGGACGAAGTTCACCTGCAATTAAGGTCAGGGACGAAGTCTGGCTCCCGTAGGAGTCCGGACGGAGTTTACCTGTAAGTGAAATCGTGGGCGGAGCTCGGCCCCCGTAGGAGTCCGGGCAAAGCCTTCCCACAGTCGAGGTTGAGGGTGAAGTCCGGCTCCCGTAGGAGTCCGGACGAAGTTCACCTGCAATTAAGGTCAGGGATGAAGTCCGGCTCCCGTAGGAGTCCGGACGGAGTTTACCTGTAAGTGAAGTCGTGGGTGGAGCTCGACTCCCGTAGGAGTCCGAACGAAGCCTGCAGGTGAAGTCGTGGGCGAGGTCTGGCTCCCGTAGGAGTCCGGACGAAGTCTGCCTGCAATTGGAGTCGGGGGCGAGGTCCGGCTCCCGTAGGAGTCCGGACGTCGCGAGGAATCCGGTCGATGCTGGTGGGGTCCTGCCCGTCGGCAAAACTTGGGAGTGTGGCGGAGGCTCGGCCGCCCGGGAGGTTTGAAGAGATGTTGCCGGAGGTCGAAAGTCAGTTGGATCCCCGGAGGGTCACTCCCATCACGAACTTCGGCTGGGGGGTATTTTATACCCAACACCAGTCCCCCTACTTTCGAATTCGAATTTCGAATGAAGGAAGTACAGAAAGATTATCACAGTCGAAGTTTCTCCTTCGATGTCCGTGCGCGATCGTCCTCAGATATTTCGGCATTTAATGCGCGCATGCTGGAGCCTTTTTCCGATTAGGGTGACCCGAAGAGTCTTTTCGAAACTCCTACCGGGACGTGATCCCAAGCGTCGTGCCATTAAAGTTCGTGAACGGTCAACCCTAGGTCGCGGTGAGTGGGACACGCGGGACACATGGTGGGCACTGGTTGGCCTAGGGACACCTGCCACCATAACTGCGCCAGGCTCCGTTGCCTATTTAAGCCCCCACCTTTCCTCCAGGGGCTTCACGACATCTTTCTTTCGCCTAAGGGTTTAACCACTCAGCCACTCCATCAGTGCCCCCTCTGACTCTGAGTGTCCTTCGCATCGGTCTTTGCCATTTCCGCCGGCTCTCCGCCGTTTTCAGTCCCCCAAGTCTCTCCAAGGGGTTCCCCTGCCGGGGCCTTCGCCCTGGAGGCCAATTTTAAGGTGATGCCATGGACTAAGAAGAGTGCAAGGAGGAGAACAGCAGTCTGCGAGTTCTCTGGTTGTCAGACTGCCGCTGAGGGTTCCTGCCGCCTTAAATGGGGCTCAAGAGAGAATTCCTTCAACAACAGGGGTTTAATAATGGGGACAACCGGTGAAGGCGTTCCGCCTGAGAACTTTGGAGTAGCCGGACGGGATGACACCGGTCAAGGGGGCAGAGCTTTCGTCACAAGCCGTGGTGGGATCCTTGATGTCGTCGGGGTCGAGGGACCAGAAGCGGTCGGCACCGATAGTGGGGCAGCAAAACTTGTTGCGGGGATGGTGGAAGTAGCGCATGCCAACCTTACCGGAACACCTAGGATGGAGGTAGTTGTGGAGCACACGGTGGTGGCGCATATCTCCGACGCCATCGCTGCCTCCGGGGTAACTCCAGTTCTTTTTGAAACAGGTCGTCGTCGCCGCTGCCGTTGCCTTTGCTGCCCCCTGGATTCTATCCCATCCTTTTCCCCCTGGGGTTGGGATTTCGAAGATGGAGTGGAACGAGGCAGGGGGGCGAGAGCCGAAAGGCTCATCACACGTATTGAAAAATACTGCTGGGAAGGACAGAACCGGGAAGAGAAGTCTACTGCTCGAAGTGGCCTCCGGTGTGTCCCTTTCGAGTCTTGTAATAATGTTTTCTTTTTTCGGCCCTCCGGGTCTTGTAATGTACATCTTGTTAATCGAGAAATGAGAAGAAGATTTTGTTACTTCGTTCGCGCTTTGCGTCGAATTGTTGATGTTGTTGTATTCCCTTCTCTCTACTTCTCTTCTTTTCTTCTTTTCTTCCTCTTTTTCTCTTCTCTTTTTTTTTTTGACGTCGTCCGTAAGTTACCGGTTGTTGCCACTTCGGCTCGCCTTTCAGTTATCCTTCTCCCTTATCCTTAAGGGCCCTATAATGTATATTTGATGAATAATATGAGAAGAGAATTTTTTGCTACCTTTTTTACTCATGTGTTGAATTGCAGCTTGCCGAGCTTCTTTTTGACCTCTGCATCGTTCGGAGGTACCCGATTGCCATCGTATCGATCCATCTTTTTCGTCCGTGGCCGCAGATTTGTCTGGGACCACTCGGGTTTGGTGCCCCCCATCAGGGCTCGAGCTTGGAGGTCTGACCCTCCGTCACCCTGAGGAAGTCGTTTCATCTCGGGCTCGCGTCGAAAGCTTCCTTGAAAGTTGGGGTTCTTGATAAGAACCCCAATCCTTGCTGAGACGGGGTCCTCTGCATCTTTGACGCTGTTTGTTTTTCATTCGTCGCTGGCGTAGTCCATCGCTTTCCTTTTTAACTCCTCTCTCCTTTTTCTTTTTCGAGTGGAATTTTTCTCTCTGCTCTTGGTGGGGCTGTGGGAGTCCGGCTCTCGTAGGTGGAGTCGAGGCGAAGTCCGACTCCCGTGGGAGTTCGGATGGAGTCTACCAGTGGTCAAAATCGGGGACGTAGTCCGGCTCCTATAGGAGTCCGGACGGAGTCTTCTTGCAATCAAAGTCGAGGGCGAAGTCCGGCTCCCGTAGGAGTCGGGACAGAGTCTTATTGCGAAGGGACCGCTGGGAAGGTCCCCCTTTTTCTCATCTGGTCTTGCATGACCAGACCTTAATTGATGTCGGGGTGAGGTTCTTTCCATACTTCTGTCGTAACAGATTTCAGCTATGGTTAGGACGAGGTTCTCCTCCTGTCTCTAACGCGGCTGTAGGGGCACATATGGGCGTTGCTGGGCCCTTCTCCCCCCATCCGATCTGAAGAGAACCGTGAAGGAACCAGATCTAGGGTTTCAGGGTTAGATCTTGAAATTTTTTTAAGATCATACAGCGAAAGATTAAAATAAATCAAAATTTATTTTCTAAAATCAAAGAATCTCTAGATCTAAGATCTTATTACATGATTATTACATAGCATTAAATCAGAGATTAAAATATATAAATATAGCATGAACTACATGTTGATCATATCAACATGTTTTTATACCACATTTAATGTATGTATTAAACAATAGATCAGATCTATTACTTGCAAGTTAGACGCTCTAACCTCGCAGATTCGGACTTAAGGATGATGTTGCAAGCCGCACACGCATCCGACCTCTAGGAGTCGTCCACACGAGCCCACGAATCTCGATCAGAAGTCCTGCTTCAGAAAATCAGCACAGTATGCTAGTACTGCGCTGATCCTTCTTTGATGGTTGATCAGGTGCCTCCTTCTTCTCGATTTGAACTCTTCTAAAGATGAAAAGTAGAAGGAGGAGTTTCAGATCTGAACGCTCTCAGGAAACTCAAGATGGAGGGAGGAAAGATATGAAAATAAAAAACCCTAGAAGAAGACCCTCTTCTTCTTCACGTTTTTCTCTCTAGACACCCTAACTTGCGTCTTTTATATCTCCATGACCCAAAGGTATTTTTTTCTAATTTTTGGATGGCTCAAAGGTCTCTTAGATCTCTATCTTCTTATAAAATTTCATGAAGAAACTCATCTTATATAGAGAGATATGATAGAGTCTTTGTCTAGGTCAAACACCTAGTCAAGGCTTATCCAAACATGGCAAGTTAAGGGG
Organism: Elaeis guineensis; assembly: GCF_000442705.2. Classification (NCBI taxonomy): domain Eukaryota; kingdom Viridiplantae; phylum Streptophyta; class Magnoliopsida; order Arecales; family Arecaceae; genus Elaeis; species Elaeis guineensis. The sequence continues at coordinate 73,068,506 of NC_026005.2, read as the reverse complement.
CGCCCAACTCTTGAGCACCTCCTCCATATTTTCATGCATGAATCACCAGAAAAGGGTTCACAATGTAAACCCTAAAATTCATAAAAATTTCAAAAAAAATTTGGATAAATTCGGTATAAAATTGAAAGAGTTTTAGATTTCTAAAACTCTATCTCATAGAATTCGAAATCCAAACTTATTCCTTTTAGATTTGATCCAAACCACCTTCCATATAAGAAAGAAGAGAGGAGACCTTTTGTGAATGTGGGAGAGATCAGGGAGAGAGCTTTTATCACACAAAATAAGTGGAGATTGGCGTTGAATAAGAGAGAGGGCATGGAGAAGGCTTATGTGGCGCAAGGTGGAATCCTAGTCTTACTAGGATTCTGTCTTATGACTTGTTTTAATTTGGTTTTCTAAACCAAATCAAATCAAAATTAGATCAACCCAATTAAAATAGGTCTTAACCCAATTAAAAATCTAATTTAATCAGATTAAATTAGATTTAAATCTGATTTAATTTTTAATCAAATTAGAAATTAGATTGACCCAAGTCCTAGTTGAACTAGGACTAGTTTTTTCTTGCACTTGGCTTATCCAATAAACCAATTGGACTTGATCCAATCAAGCCCAAACTAAATCTAATTAAATTATATTTAATTATACTTAATCTCAGCCCATTGGCTTAATCAAATTAAGCCAATTAGCAATCAAATTGCTAATCGATCCTCCTGTAACACTTGTACTGGGTTAAATGTCAATCGTATTGATCATTTAATCCTAGAACGATTCTTAATCGTTGATCAACCATCCGATCGGATCATGAACTCTAATGTGTGTGACCTCATAGGTCCGAACCTAAGCCGGTAGCATAGGAACAAATTTCTATACCAATCGAAGTGACCATCTAGCAATGGTACCCGACGATCGGATAGGTCGAATGTGTAGAACAACATCCTTAGAACCCATGCGGATATAGTTTTCATATAATTCATCCCCTTGACCAAAATGATCATAGGACACCCCAGAGTTCAACTGTCAACTCTGATCAGGTTGTCCACATTGTATTTCAAAATATCAAATTCATCTGATGGATTACCCTGGCCAAGGTTTTGCTAAATTAAAATACAGCGACTCATTCTTCTCCAACTCTTGGAGTGGTCAATCCCATCTTGATCATACTCTGACTTCGCAAGTACTTGACTGTGCCCAGAAGCCTTCCGTCTCTGAATTAGAAATTCAGTTAGTCCAGTACCAAAGCACAGTGAGTTGCTTGCAAGTCACTGAGGCGATCTCAAGTCTAAGGGACACTTATACCTATATCCCATCAGAGACATTCTCGACAGCAGAATGCTCTGGAGTTGGTCACGTTCAATGATGATGTACCCTTATATCTCACCTGTAAGCCATACCAGTGTCTCCACACTCTTTGGTTAAGAGGACAACCAACCCATATGGCCTACAGCGACCTATGCTCGATAGAAGCTGTCGTCCTTATTAATAGCCTATCATTTGGTCGTGAACAGTTTTAAAGACTAATCGATAAATCCTCTCTTTATCGAACTTAAATAGTCCTAAGAACTTCATCATAATAACGGAGTTCATTAGAAGATGAAAGCTTATGATGAAGATGCCAAATATATTTTATTTATTAACAAATCAATTACAATACTAGGTTGCTCAACCGTCAATAGCTTGACGATTGACTTTTTGGGACACATTTCCCAACAACTCCCACTTGTCCTAAAGCCACTCGGCATAGTATCTAATACCCATCTTCGACTTGTGGTTGTCGAACTCCTTTATTGCCAGAGCTATAGTGAAGGGGTCGGCTAGGTTCTCTTTTCCGTCGATCTTCTAAAGATCGACGTCACCTCGATCCACGATCTCCCAGACCAGGTGGAAGTGGTGTAAAATGTGCTTCATCCGCTGGTGTGCTTTGGATTCCTTCGCCTGAGCTGTGGCACCAATGCTTTCGCAGTAGAGCAGGACTGGACCATCGAGGGAGGGTGCTACTCCGAGCTCAGTGATGGATTTTCTCAGCCACACAGCTTCCTTCGTGGCATCCGATGCTGCAATGTACTCCACTTTACAAACAGAGTCTGCCACAGTATGCTGCTTGAAACTCTTCCAGCAGATGGCTCCACCATTCAGAGTAAAGATATAACCCGACACGCTCCTGCTGTCATCATGGTCAGATTGAAAGCTGGAGTCTGTGAACCCCACAAGTTTCAGATCTGACTCGCCATAAACCAACCTTTGGTCCTTAGTATTTCTCAAATACTTAAAGATGGCTTTAACCACTTTCCAGTGGTTTTCTCCAGGATCAGATTGGTATCTACTCACTACTCCTAGTGAGTATGCCACATCTGGTCTTGCACATGTCATGACGTACATGATATATCCCACGACTGAAGCATATGGGACTCTACTCATACGCTCTTTCTCTTCAGGAGTTGTCGGACAATCCTTCTTAGAGAGAGAAATTCCTTGGCCTATCGGTAGATAGCCCTTTTTGGAATTCTCCATGCTGAACCTCTTCAGCACAGTGTCTATGTACATGGACTGGGATAACCCAAGCATCCTTTTAGATCTATCCCTATAGATCTTCATCCCTAGGATGTAGGATGCTTCACCCAAGTCCTTCATGGAGAACTGTGATGACAACCAAACTTTTATTCCCTGTAGTGCGGGGATGTCATTTCTGATTAAGAAAATGTCATCCACGTACAAGACAAGAAATACTACAACTGGACCATTTGCCCATTTATAGATGCAGGGCTCTTCTCCATTCTTAATGAAGCCATACGTTTTGATTACCTTATCAAAACGCATGTTCCAACTCCGAGAAGCTTGCTTCAATCCATAAATGGATCTCTGAAGCTTGCACATCTTGGACTCATCTGTGGATGTAAACCCCTCAGGTTGTATCATATACACCTCTTCGGTCAGCTCTCCATTCAGGAAGGCTGTCTTTACATCCATCTGCCAGATCTCATAATCTAGATGGGCAGCTATTGCAAGCATTATCCGAATGGATTTGAGCATTATCACAGCGGAAAACATCTCGTCATAGTCAATACCATAACATTGACGATACCCCTTGGCGACCAGACGGACTTTATAGGTCTCCATCTTTCTGTCTGCGCCCCTCTTCCTTTTGAAGACCCATTTACACCCAATGGGTTTAACCCCTTCAGATGGGTCAACCAATGTCCATACATCGTTGACCTTCATGGACTCCATTTCGAATTTCATGGCTTCAAGCCATTTCTCGGAATCAGGTCTCTGCATTGCATCCATATAAGTGATCGGATCCTTATTATTCTCATCAAGTTCGATGGGATCACCGTCTCGGATCAAGAAACTATAGTATCTGTCCGACTGACGTGGTACTCTACCGGATCGCCTTAATGGTGTAGGTACATTGGGCTTCAGATATGATCTAATCATATTAGACTCAGGTTCAGCTATTGGTGTCGGTCCTTCTACCTGTTGAACTTCATCAAGTTCAACCTTAGAGGCAACGGTTCCTTCATCAAAGAACTCTTTTTCTAAAAAGATTGCCTTAAGGCTGACGAACACCTTTTGTTCATCAGCATGGTAGAAAAAATATCCTTTTGTCTCTTTGGGGTACCCTATGAATGAGCATTTGTCAGACCTAGGTCCAAGTTTGTCTGTGACTAATCGTTTGACATAGGTCGGGCACTCCCAGACCCTAAGGTGTGAAAGTGCTGGCTTATGTCCTGTCCATATCTCATATGGAGTCTTAATTACAGACTTGGAACCCTATTTAACAGATAACAGACCGATTCGAGTGTATATCCCCAGAAGGATATCGGCAAGCTAGGAAAAACCCATCATGGATCGGACCATGTCTAACAGAGTCTGATTCCTCCTTTCAGACACACCATTATGCTGTGGTGTTCCTGGAGGAGTCTATTGGGAGAGAAATCCATTCTCTCCTAGATATGTGAAAAATTCACTAGAAATGTATTCTCCTTCTTGATCAGATCGAAGAGTTTTAATACTCTTTCCAGTTTATTTTTCTACTTCACTTCGGAATCGTTTGAATATTTCAAATGAATCCGACTTATGTTTCATCAGATAGACATATCCATATCGGGATAGGTCATCCGTGAAAGTTATGAAGTAGAAATATCCACCTCTAGCACTGGTGCTCATGGGCCCGCATACATCAGTATGTATTAGGCCCAAGAGCTCAATAGCTCTCTCACCTTTTCCAGTAAAAGGTGACTTGGTCATTTTACCAAGAAGATAGGACTCACAGGTTGGAAGTGATTCATAATCACTGACTTCGAAAATTCCCTCTTGAGTCAACCTGTTTATTCTGTTCTTGTTTATACGACCTAGCCTACAGTGCCATAAGTAGATACTATCTAATCTAGGGTGCTTGCCAGTAGAATAGACTCTTATCAGGCTTGATCTTTTTTGGTCTGGCTCTGCACTGATGTCCCAGCCTGAACTTGCACCTTCTTCACTTTCTTCTTTTTGTTCTTCTTCCCTTTCTTAAAAGGTCGAGAACCAGAAGACGAACCTCCCACTAAGTTCACCGACTCCTTGTGAAGTTGGTGATCCTTCTCAAAGTTCTGAAGCAACCCCAGTAACCGGTGGTAGTTCTCTTCAGGCTTTGTCATTCTATAATGAGTGAGGAATGGGAGATAAGACTTGAGCAGCGAGTTTAGTATTGCATCTTTCCCATGCTACTCATGCAAGGGAAAGTCGAGCTTGCTCAATCATTCCATCAGCTCGATCATGTACAATACATGATCAGTGATAGAGGCATCATCCCGCATTTTGGTGTTGAAGATGGCACAACTAGTCTTGTGCCTCTCGACATCATCGAATGTGCCAAAGGCATCCTCCAACACTTGAAGCATGTCCTTTGGCTGAGCCATCTCGAATCTGCGACTGAACTCGTCGCTCATGGTAGCCAGCATGATACAACGCACCATGATCCGATCATGAGCCACTTCTGGTAAGTGTCTCTGACTGTTCCACATGCATTGATAGCTGGCTCCTCAGGTGCAGGATCCATTATCACATATAGGATCCGTTCATGCTCCAGGACTATCTTCAACTTTCAGTACCAGCTATCGAAGTTGGGTCCCACCAACTTATCATTGTCCAACAATGATCGGAGCGATAGGGAAGTGGCCACATTTGCACAAAGGAGAACCATAACCTCATTAGTAATTGATTCATTAAACCGAAGGATTTGGACTTTAATCAAAAAATTTCTTCCACTATTTTATTCGAATTGGTAGCCTCTACCTCCAATTCGAGGAATTACCCTAATTTCTTAGCGGGTACTAGAATCCACTTAGACTGCACACAAGTCCAACTTTGGTTGGCCAACCCATGTACATCTAAGGGTAGGTTCATAACCAATTATTTCTCTAAATAATTTCTAGTAATTTTAATTTTGCCCCAGAAACCTAATCAGTAGGCTTTGGCCTCCACTGTAAGGATCCGGTTAGGTCCAACCATTAACATGATCATACTTGGTGTATCTAACCAATGAATGATTAAGCCCAACTTTGGTTGGCTCATCTAACCACCATTAGAGAGACACTTCCAAGTCATCATATGATGAGTGATAATTCCATTAGTCAACAAACACCAGGCTTTTGGGTCTGCAATGATTATTGAGTTAATGGACTCATTATCAAACACCTTAATGGGAGGCTATGACTCAGTTATCTCCATAACTTTATCATTTTAAGGACCTAATAATTTTAGAGGATTTAAATAATATAGAGGATGAGGTCAGATGAACCAGCTTATCATGATCCTCCCACTGGCTTCATCAAGTCAGCTTAAGGGAGACCATTAAAAGAGCTGGTCTAGGAGCACCTAAATCAATCATACTGATTTACCTAGCTGACATGGGTCAGCTCGAATAGTCAAGTGATCCGATCAAAATATAATTTCACCAAGAGGCCAGGTAAGTTCGATCAGTGGGAGGGTCTGCCAAAGCTTGCCTTAGACACCATCAGAAATGATCAGGTAAGCGGGCTCCTAATTAAAAACCACCGGTCTGGTTTACCTTAGACACCAACTGGTTTAATTAGTTTCGATTAGATCAACCTAACAGTTCGTGCTAGACCACTTAGCCAAGAATCAAGTCCATTTGGTTCTCGTTAAAGACATGGACTTGACCAACTACAACTATTGTAATTGATCTAGAGAATCCTTGACCTAATCTAAGACAACAATTGATTAGATTTAGTCAATTCTCTAATTAAGTCCATCTTTAATCTAACCATAGGTCTAACCCAATTAATGGACCTAATTCCCACGAACCCATTAACCCAATGTGTTATGATTTGTGTCTTAGGTTCTTCAATTCACAATCCTAGAACCTAATCAAATAACTTCTTAATTCTTAATTAAGTTTTGGGCTGAGGGTTGGGTTCGACTTTTCAAAAATAATTTTCATATTTGTAAAATAATTTTATAATATGATTCTACTAATCATATTGCATATTTGATTCATAATTAAGATGCAAGTGAAATAAACACGAAACTACTTTAGATCTAATCTAAACAGGTTCATGTAATTGAAATAATTTTAACTTTAAACAATTTCTTTGCACAAAAATTATTAACAAAGAGATTTTATTTTAGATTTAAATATCTTTTAAATTTAATAAATTATAAATTTAATCTAGATCATATCTAACAAATTTATGATTAAAGATAGATCTACACAAACTAGGACAACCTTTGCACTGTAAGGGGTAAACCTTACAGCAGGACAACCTTGCAGTTTGTGATTGATCTAAAATTTTAATTTTAAATTTAATAATCAGATTATAAATTAGATCTAATCTAAGAAATAATCTAAGCATGTATAAATAATCATGTAATAAAGAACCTGGCTCTGATACCAATTGAAGGAACCAGATCTAGGGTTTCAGGGTTAGATCTTGAAATTTTTTCAAGATCATACAGTGGAAGAATAAAATAAATTAAAATTTATTTTCTAAAACTAGAGAATTTCTAGATCTAAGATCCTATTACATGATTATTACATAGCATTAAATCAGAGATTAAAATATATAAATATAGCATGAACTACATGTTGATCATATCAACATGTTTTTATACCACATCTAATGTATTATTAAACAATAGATCAGATCTATTACCTTGCAAGTTAGACGCTCTAACCTCGCTGATCCGGGCTTAAGGATGATGTTGCAAGCCGCACATGCATCCGGCCTCTAGGAGTCGTCCACACGAGCCCACGAATCTCGATCAGAAGTTCTGCTTCAGAAAATCAGCACAGTATGCTAGTACTACGCTGATCCTTCTTTGATGGTTGATCAGGTACCTCCTTCTTCTCGATTTGGACTCTTTCAAAGATGAAAAGTAGAAAGAGGAGTTTCAGATCTGAGACGCTCTCAGAAAACTCAAGATGGAGGGAGGAAAGATATGAAAACAAAAAACCCTAGAAGAAGACCCTCTTCTTCTTCACGTTTTTCTCTCTAGACACCCTAACTTGCATCTTTTATATCTCCATGACCTAAAGGTATTTCTCTATAATTTTTGGATGGCCTAAAGGTATCTCATATCTCTATCTTCTTCTAAACTTTCATGAAGAAACTCATCTTATATAGAGAGATATGATAGAGTCCTTGTCTAGGTCAAACACCTAGTCAAGGCTTATCCAAACATGGCAAGTTAAGGGGCGCCCAACTCTTGAGCACCTCCTCCATATTTTCATGCATGGATCACCAGAAAAGGGTGCACAATGTAAACCCTAAAATCCACAAAAATTTCAAAAAAAATTTGGATAAATTCGGTGCAAAATTGAAAGAGTTTTGGATTTCTAAAACTCTATCTCATAGAATTCAAAATCCAAACTTATTCCTTTTAGATTTGATCCAAACCACCTTCCATGTAAGAAAGAAGAGAGAAGACCTTTTGTGAACGTGGGAGAGATCAGGGAGAGGGCTTTTGTCACACAAAATAAGTGAAGATTGGCGTTGAATAAGAGAGAGGGCGTGGAGAAGGCTTATGTGGCGCAAGGTGGAATCCTAGTCTTACTAGGATTCTGTCTTATGACTTGTTTTAATTTGGTTTTCCAAACTAAATTAAATAAAAATTAGATCAATCTAATTAAAATAGGTCTTAACCTAATTAAGAATCTAATTTAAATAGATTAAATTATATTTAAATCTAATTTAATTTTCTAATCAAATTAGAAATTAAATTGACCCAAGTCCTAGTTGAACTAGGACTAGTTTTTTCTTGCACTTGGCTTATCCAATAAACCAATTGAACTTGATCCAATCAAGCCCAAACTAAATCTAATTAAATTATATTTAATTATACTTAATCTCAACCCATTGGCTTAATCAAATTAAGCCAATTAGCAATCAAATTGCTAATCGATCCTCCTGCAACACTTGTACTGGGTTAAATATCAATCGTATTGATCATTTAACCCTAGAACGATTCTTAATCGTTGATCAACCATCCGATCGGATCATGAACTCTAATGTGTGTGACCTCATAGGTTCGAATCTAAGCCAGTAGCATAGGAATAAATTTCTATACCAATCGAAGTGACCATCTAGCAATGGTACCCGACGACCGGATAGGTCAAATGTGTAGAACAACATCCTTAGAACCCATGCGGATATAGTTTTCATATAATTCATCCCCTTGACCAAAATGATCATAGGATACCCCAGAGTTCAACTGTCAACTCTGATCAGGTTGTCCACATTGTATTTCAAAATATCAAATCCATCTGATGGATTACCCTGGCCAAGGTTTTGCTAAATTGAAATACAGCGACTCATTCTTCTCCAACTCTTGGAGTGGTCAATCCCATCTCGATCACACTCTGACTTTGCAAGTACTTGAATGTGCCCAGAAGCCTTCCATCTCTGAATTAGAAATTCAGTTAGTCCAGTACCAAAGCACAGTGAGTTACTTGCAAGTCACTGAGGCGATCTCAAGTCTAGGAGATACTTATATCTATATCCCATCAGAGACATTCTCGACAGCAGAATGCTCTGGAGTTGGTCACGTTCAATGACGATGTACCCTTACATCTCACCTGTATGCCATACCTGTGTCTCCACACTCTTTGGTTAAGAGGACAACCAACCCATATGGCCTACAGCGACCTATGCTCGATAGAAGCTGTCATCCTTATTAACAGCCTATCATTTGGTCGTGAACAGTTTTAAGGACTAATCGATAAATTCTCTCTTTATCGAACTTAAATAGTCCTAAGGACTTCATCATAATAACGGAGTTCATTAGAAGATGAAAGCTTATGATAAAGATGCCAAATATATTTTATTTATTAACAAATCAATTACAATACTAGGTTGCTCAACCATCAACAGCTTGACGATTGACTTTTTGTGACACATTTCCCAACAAACCGGACCTTCGACTTTGCTCCAGTTAGGGCAAGGTTCTCCTCCTATCCCTAATAGGGCTGTGGAGATGCATATGGGCATTGCAGGGCCTTTCCCCCCATCCGGTCTAAAGAGAACTGGGCCTTCGACTTTGCTCAAGTTAGGGCGAGGTTCTCCTCCTGTCCCTAACAGGGCTGTGGGGGCGCATATGGGCGTTGCAGGGCCTCTCTCTCCATCCGATCTAAAGAGAACCGAGCCTTCGACTTTGCTCAAGTTAGGGCGAGGTTCTCCTCCTGTCCCTAACAGGACTGTGGAGGCACATATGGGCATTGCAGGGCCTCTCCCCCCATCCAGTCTAAAGAGAATCGGGCCTTCGACTTGCTCAAGTTAGGGCGAGGTTCTCCTCCTGTCCCTAACAGGGCTGTGGGGGCACATATGGGCGTTGTAGGGCCTCTCCCCCCATCCGGTCTAAAGAGAACCGGACCTTCGACTTTGCTCATGTTAGGGCGAGGATCTCCTCCTGTCCCTAACATGGCTGTGGGGGCGCGTAAGGGCATTGTAAGGCCTCTCCCCCAATCCGATCTTAAAACAATCGAACTTCCATTTTGCTCATGCTAGGACGAGGTTCTCCTCATATTCCTAACATGGCCTTATTTTGATTGTTTGAAGGGGTTATCCCCAATCGTAACAAGTCCGTGCCAAAAGGAAAAGACATGCAAAGTCGAAAGGAAATTTAATTCAAAGCAAAGTCGTTAGTAATACGTCTACAGGTTTTTCAAATCCCATGATCGTGGAGGGTCTGCTCCTCCTTGAGGTCCTCCGGTGATGGAGTCGATGGTCCCGATTGGAGGCCGATCTTCGGGCTGCTCCTCCCTCCTTGGCGGTTCAGGTTGCGGCAGGGCCCTCGGCCGATCTTCTCTACCTTCAGGCCGGTGTCGAATGAACCTATCGAGTCGACCTCGCCGGATGAGCTCCTCGATCTCGTCTCGGAGCTGGATGCATTCCTCCATGTCGTGGCCGTGGTCGCGATGGTAGAGACAGAACTTGTTGGGGTTGCGCTTCTCGGGGTGTGTGTGCATCCTCTCTGGCCTAGGGAGTTGCTCTCTGACCTCCATCAGTACCTGAGTCTTCGAGGCATTGAGGGGGGCGTAGTTGCAGAATCTTCCTGGTGGAGAACCCCGTCGAACTCTGCGGTCCGAACTTCTCTGCCTACGTACCCAAAGAGAAGTATGGACATGCTTGTGCCCGGGAGGAGTCCGAGAACGTGGCCGAGCTTCTCTCGGCCCTTTTTCGACTGCGGGCTTGCTCGAGTCTCCCGTCTGTCGTTCTCTCGCAGTCTCCTCATCCTTCATTTTGAAAGCTTCTTTCGCTCGAACGTACCTTTCGGCCCGAGCCAACAGATCAGTAAAATTCCTGAGGTACTTCTTCTCCAGGGAGATCAAAAGGTCGTTCTTCTGAAGACCGCCCTTCAGAGCGGCCATTGCTACTGACTGGTCCAAGTTCCGGACCTCCAGCGCGGCGACATTGAAATGGTTGATGTAGGCTCGAATGGACTCCCCCTCCCTCTGCTTGATATTGATGAGGGACTCCGAACCCTTCCGGGGGCACCGGCTGCTGACAAAATGGGCCACAAATTGGTGACTCATTTGATCGAAGAAAAAGATGGTACCCGACTTCAGCATTGAGTACCAGTTTTTCATCGCTCCCTTCAAGGTGGATGGGAAGGCTCGGCATAGAATGACGTCGGGTGCGCCATGAAGCAGCATCATCATCCGGAAGGCCTCCAGATGATCAACCGGGTCCGAAGTCCCGTCGTAGCTTTCAAACTGGGGGAGTTTGAAGTTTGGCGGGATCGGTTCTTGCATGATCATTTGAAAAAAGGGAGGGTCAGTACAAATATCCTCACCATAAGCGGGAGGAGCGTGGCGGAGTTCTTCGATCCGCCGGTTCATCTCCTGGAGCCTCCGGTCCAGGAAATCCTCGCGACTACGGGTCTCGAGGGTCCTCTGACAGAATGGGGGTAGAGATCTTTCAGGGGTGGAGTCGTGGCCGGATCGGGGGCTTTCCACCCTTGGATTCATCTTTCCAGGAAACACTGGGCGGCTGACCCAAGTGGCCCGTCCCACCGTCAGATTTTGGAGTTTTGGCGACGCTCTTTCCGGCCGCACCGATGCCTGCAGCTGCTGCTGCTGTTGCATGGCCTGTACAGCTTCAGTGAGGCCTCTGACCTGCTGCACCAGTAGGTCAAATTGCTCCGTGCCAACCACCGTTGTCGGAGGAGGAGGTAGAGGCTGGGGGACTGGAGGTGAGGTCGGAGCCTGAGATCTGACCGCAGAGGTCGTGGATCGCCGTGTGGATGCCTTGCGGGGAGGCATCGGAGGAAGATCAAGTGGGGGAAGGAGGAGTGGACGTCGGGGAAGATGATCAGAGGCAGTCCCATTGAGTGCTCCTTTAAGAACAAGGGTACTGCGAAGACACACCCCTTCCTCTAGCACCAATCCTGTTGGTGCAAAAACCCGCTGGCACCAGAGAAGCTGGAGTCGAGGGAGTCGTGGTCGCCACCGGGACCTGCAAAAGAAGTCTAAACCGGAGGTGGGGTTGCTTCGGCAAGACCCTCCGATGCTCAAGTCAGTTCTCTGCCTCAACAAGAATGGAGTGCTCGAACGAAAATTTTAGCAGAGTTTCTAGATAAAAATGAGAGCTTAAAGAATAACGTATCTGGGACCCCCTTTTATAGGCGAAAGGGGGCAGTAGACTGATAGCGATATCCGTAACTGTCTGGTAGTGGGCTGCCCAGAGTCAGGCGGAGTTTGTTGCGAAGAGTAGTGGAGTGAGATCGTGGCCACCGCCGGGACGTGCCACGTGGAGTCTGTTGCGGGTAGTGGAACGACGTCCGTTGTCATGACTTGTCAGGAGGTGGGAGGAATCGCACGGTATCCATCGCAGGGAGTGGAGCAGAATTGTGGTCATTATGGTGATCTGCCAAGGAGTGATGGAGCCGCACGAAATCCATCGCAGGAGGTGGAGTAGTGTCGTGGCTGTCACTGCGGCCTGCCAGGGAGTGATGGAGCCACGCGGAATCTGTTGCAGGAGGTGGAGCATGGTCGTGGCTGTTGCTGCGGCCTACCAGTGGGCCTAGGCCTGTCGGTCGAAGTTCGGCTGGAGTGTCTGGCGGGGAGAGGTGGCTAGCCACCCGTCTGAGAGGAGCTCGAAGTCCGGCTCCCGTAGGAGTCCGGATGAAGTCTTCTTACAGTCGGAGTTGGGGACGAGACCCGGTTCCCGTAGGAGTCCGGATAGAGTCTTCCTGCAATTTAAGTCAGGTGCGAAGTTCGGCTCTCGTAGGAGTCCGGACGGAGTCTACCTGTAATTGCAGTTGAGGGTGAAGTCCGACTCCCGTAGGAGTCCGGACGAAGTTTACCTGCAATTGGGATCGCGAGTGGAGTCTGTCTTCCGTAGGAGTCCGAACGAAGTCTGTCTGCAGTTGAAGCTGTAGGGACGAGGTCCAGCTCCCGTAGGAGTCCGGGTGGAGTCTACCTGCAATTAAAGTCAGGTGTGAAGTCCGACTCTCGTAGGAGTCCGAACGGAGTCTACCTGCAATTGGGGTCGTGGGCGAAGTCTGGCTCCCGTAGGAGTCCGGACGGAATCTTCCCATAGCCGAAGCTGGGGATGGAGCCCGGCTCCCATGGGAGTCCGAGCGAAGCCTTCCAGCAGTTGAGGTTGGGGACGAAGTCCGGCTTCCGTAGGAATCCGGACTAAGTCTGCCTGTAGCTGGAGTCAGAGATGAGATCTAGCTCCCGTAGGAGTCCGATTGAAGTCCACCTGCAATCAAGGTCAGGGATGAAGTTCGGCTCCCGTAGGAGTCCGGATGGAGTTTACCTGTAAGTGAAGTCATGGGCGGAGCTCGACTCCCATAGGAGTCCAGGCGAAGCCTTCCAACAGTAGAGGTTGGGGACGAAGTCCGGCTCCCGTAGGAGTCCGAACTAAGTCTACATGTAGCTGGAGTCGGAGACGAGATCTGGCTCCCGTAGGAGTCCAGTCGAAGTCCACCTACAATCAAGGTCAGGGATGAAGTCCGGCTCCCGTAGAAGTCCGGATGGAGTTTACCTGTAAGCGAAGTCGTGGGCGGAGCTCGACTCTCTTAGGAGTCCGGGCGAAGCCTTCCCGTAGTCGAGGTCGAGGACGGAGCCCGGCTCCCATGGGAGTTCGGGCGAAGCCTTCTAGCAGTTGAGATTGGGGATGAAGTCCGGCTCCCGTAGGAGTCCGGACGAACTCTGCCTGTAGCTGGAGTCGGAGACGAGATCTGGCTCCCGTAGGAGTCCGGTCGAAGTCCACCTGCAATCAAGGTCAGAGATGAAGTTCGGCTCCCGTAGGAGTCCGGACGGGGTTTTCCTGTAAGTGAAGTCATGGGTGGAGCTCGGCTCCCGTAGGAGTCCGAGCGAAGCCTTCCCGCAGTCGAGGTCGGGGATGAGATCTGGCTCCCGTAGGAGTCCGGGCTAAGTCAACCTACAATCAGAGTCAGGGATGAAGTCCGACTCCCGTAGGAGTCCGGATGAAGTTTACCTACAGCTGGAGTCATGGGTGGAGTCCGGCTCCCGTAGGAGCCCGGGCGGAGTCTGCAGGTGAAGTCGTGGGCGAGGTCCGGCTCCCGTAGGAGTCCAGACGAAGTTTACTTGCAATCAGAGTCAGGGATGAAGTCTGACTCCCGTAGGAGTCCGGACGAAGTTTACCTGCAGCTGGAGTCATGGGCGGAGTCTGGCTCCTGTAGGAGCCCGGGCGGAGTTTGCAAGTGAAGTCGTGGGCGAGGTCCGGCTCCCGTAGGAGTCCGGACGAAGTCTGCCTGCAATTGGAGTCGGAGGCGAGGTCCAGCTCTCGTAAGAGTCCGGACGAAGTCTGCCTGCAATTGGAATCGATGGCGAGGTCCGGCTCCCGTAGGAGTTCGGACGAAGTTTACCTGCAATCAGAGTCAGGGACAAAGTCCGGCTCCCGTAGGAGTCCGGATGAAGTTTACCTGCAGCTGGAGTCATGGGCGGAGTTCGGCTCCCGTAGGAGCCCGGGCGGAGTCTGCAGGTGAAGTCATGGGCGAGATCCGGCTCCCGTAGTAGTCCGAACGAAGTCTGCCTGCAATTGGAATCGGGGACAAAGTCCGGCTCCCGTAGGAGTCCGGACGAAGTTTACCTGCAATTAAGGTCAGGGACGAAGTCGAGCTCCCGTAGTAGTCCAGACGGAGTTTACCTGTAAGTGAAGTCATGGACGGAGCTCGGCTCCCGTAAGAGTCCTGGCGAAGCCTTCCCGCAGTCGAGGTCGAGGACGAAGTCCGGCTCCCGTAGGAGTCCGGACGAAGTTCACCTGCAATTAAGGTTAGGGACGAAGTCCGGCTCCCGTAGGAGTCCGGACGGAGTTTACTTGTAAGTGAAGTCGTGGGCAGAGTTCGGCTCCCGTAGGAGTCTGGGCGAAGCCTTCCCGCAGTCAAGGTCGAGGATGAAGTCCGGCTCACGTAGGAGTCCGGACGAAGTTCACCTGCAATTAAGATCAGGGACGAAATCCGGCTCCCGTAGGAGTCCGGACGGAGTTACCTGTAAGTAAAATCATGGGCGGAGCTCGGCTCCCGTAGGAGTCCGAGCGAAGCCTTCCCGCAGTCGAGGTCGAGGGTGAAGTCCGACTCCCGTAGGAGTCCGGACGAAGTTCACCTACAATTAAGGTCAGGGATGAAGTCTGGCTCCCGTAGGAGTCCGGACGGAGTTTATCTGTAAGTGAAGTTGTGGGTAGAGCTCGACTCCCGTAGGAGTCCGGGCGAAGCCTGCAGGTGAAGTCGTGGGCGAGGTTCGGCTCCCGTAGGAGTCCGGACAAAGTCTGCCTACAATTGGAGTCGGAGGCGAGGTCCGGCTCCCGTAGGAGTCCGGACGTCGCGAGGAATCCGGTCGACGCTGGCGGGATCCTGCCCGTCGGTAAAACTTGGGAGTGTGGCGGAGGCTCGGCCGCCCCGGAGGTTTGAAGAGATGTTGCCGGAGGTCGAAAGTCAGTTGGATCCCCGAAGGGTCACTCCCATCATGAACTTCGACTGGAGGATATTTTATACCCAACACTAAGTTAAACCCACAATTTGACCATCAGCTCGATTGAAATCATAGATTTAACCCATGATTTTAAGTTCAGTAGGGACAAAATCGTAAGTTGAACCTGCGATTTTGACTAGCAGACTTGGCAATCAAAATTATAGGTCGAACCTTCACATAAGTACGAAAAAGATTTATTTTTGAATAATGATATGGTGAAAATTTTAGATCTAATTTTTCTCAAAGATGAGTTGTAGGTGGAAGGATAGTAGATTTAAATGATTTTAGTGATTTTCAACTTGGATTTTTATTTGAAATGATAGATTGGTCAAGCAAGCCAACCTAATCTAGTATAGTTAAATATTTTTATGATAATTAGTTTTAATAGTTCAATTATTTTCATCATATATAAAAGAAAAATTATTGAGTTTGACTGTAGTATTTTTGATAAAATTTTGGATATTTTATTATATGGTAATAAATATTTAATAGCACTTATTGGAGTCAACGAGATTTAGATTATCGTATCTATATTAGAACTATTTTTTAGAATGATAGTTTAGATCGAACTGCTAAACTTAATGTACATCTATTAATACTTAAAATAGACTAATTCTTCATATTTTTATATTTAATTTTCTATCCAAAGGAGGTTATAGAGAAAATATATCGTACCTAGATATTTATCTTCTCAAAATGATTCTTTTAGATAATAGGGTTAATTTATCATATTTAATGATACATTATTTGAATATTGAATGCTTTCAAAGTTTCAAAATCTGTTTGCCCCATGAAGCTATTATGACCGCTGTCTTGAGGCCTTTGACATCCCTATCATTGATGACGATGAAGTTATTAAGCTTAGATCCATTGCACTTACAATCATATATCTCTGAGGCATATGGGGTACATATTTACTGATGGAATATGGAGATATATGTCTGAGGTACATAAAAAGCAAGTGATAGTGAAGGATAAGATTAGCCCACCAATACAAACTAACTTAGACATCTTGCTCAGCGTATATAGCTTACACAGTTTGATTAGCAGTTTTTTGATCTTCATGTATTGTCTACTCGGATAGATGCACTGGAGATATCTCTTACCACATGAATCAATGCATGGGTTGACAGTATCGAGGTGCAACTGGATAAGGGATTTACATGATTTGATCACTTTGTATAATAATTATATCATCAATTCCCTCTGTCTCCACAGGACCCTATAGTGGATGATTAAGCTCTAGCTTTTGGTTGCAGTATATGAGACTCTACTCAATGATACATCATCTTTTATTTATTTGATTTTATAGTAATGTAAATCTAGTTTATTGTAAGCATATTTTTTTTTTGGTGCTTACCTAGTTGTCAAATGAAATCATATATTTTGACCATTTTATCTTGAACTTGAGATTTCTTATAAACTATTTAACACCATTATTCTCATGCATTTGTACATTACTTTTATAATGCTCCACCTATATATTATTCTCATGCACTTGTATAGAGATAGCCATATGGGATTACATTATCTCAATTGTAGATGAATTTATGTGTTGGCGATCAGCAGATGGCTCCTTTAGCTTAAGTAACATTATTTTCATGTTAGGTGCTAGTTTCTCGTTAATGTGATGTGAACTTATTTTCAACTATCATATCAACAGATGATGACTCACGGACCTTTTTCAAGTCACAGATCTTGGCATATATGCCTCCATATTCCAGTTGTATTCCCTGAGGTGGATGATGATGGTGTTAAAAACTTGATATTGATAGGATAAGATGAAGACTTAAATGATGCAATAAGTGCTCTTGCATGTGCATGACATAGCTCAAACCAAAAGTGTTGCTTTGTATAATAATTGTATGTGAGGATTTTTTGAACCAATCCTCAATGAGTGATTGGTAGTGCATTTTGATGTGGATTGCAACCTTGATAAAAGAAGCAACAGAAATAAGTTTTGTTCTTTTTTTTCTTAACAATGCAATAAGGAGACTCAAAAGATTGTTATAGACTACATTAGCAAATAAAATGAAAAACCTGCACCTATATGACATTAAAGAAATTGCTGATTATTAATACCTGTACAGGAAGGGCTTTCTTTCTGCAGCACCATCATCCAAGCTATGATTGGCATTCAACTGCCCGTGACTTGCGGCCTCAAAGATGCCATCAGCTTCTGATCACTACAATTAAAATTAAACTTTATGAACTAAAGATGACTGGCATAACATATCATTCTTGTGCAAGTTTCAAGCAGAACAGAGCTATAGAGCACTTAGTAACCAACCACCAAAAGTAAAAAAATAAAAAAAAGGTAAAAAAAGTAAAATAGAAGTAAAAATCCGATCGACCGTAAATGATTACAGTCGTCCAATTATAGGGGTCGACCCTCCGAACTGATCGGGCTCGACTGCCTGGCTCGGTTTGAGGTG
>NC_026005.2:73045118-73050532 GCF_000442705.2 Elaeis guineensis | reverse complement strand
GCCCCACAGCCATGTCAGGAACAGGAGGAGAACCTCGTCCTGACATGAGCAAAGTTGAAGGCCCGGTTCTTTTAGACCGGAGGGGGGAGAGGCCTTACAGTGCCCTAACGCGCCCTCACAAGCCAGGCTGGTAATGAGAAGAGAACCTCGCGCCGGCTCGAGCAAAATGGAAGGTCCGGACTCCTACGGGAGCTGGGTTCCTACGCCAAGGAAGACTCCGCCCGGACTCCTACGGGAGCCGGGTTCCGCCGCCAAGGAAGACTTCACCCGGACTCTTACGGGAGCCGGGTTCCTACGCCAAGAAAGACCTCGCTCGGACTCCTACGGGAGCCGGATCCCGTCGCCAGGAAAGACTTCGCCCGGACCCCTACGGGAGCCGGGTCCCTACGCCACGGAAGACTTCGCCCGGACTCCTACGGAGGCCGGGCTCCATCCGCCACTTCAGCAGTAGGGGTCAATAATGGTGGCAAAACTCGGCCGCGTAACAAGGTCGGATGAAAGGAAAGAGCTCCCCCCACGACGACATCTACGTCAAACAAGCCAAACGACAAGAAAGGTTCAACAAATGACAATATCAGTGCTACGCGTGGACAAGGTAACACAAAGCGCTCTTTTTTTTCCATTTTCGATATACGCACTACAAGGCCAGGACGGCCAGGGAAAGAAGGACAAAACGATAAAAAGAAAGTAACTACATAAAGACAAAAAAGCTCTAAGGAGGTCCTGCTTCCTCCGATCTAGGGTTATCACCTCCATCCCTCAACCAGGACTGCCTCAGGTTCTCCATTGCTTCTTTTAGTTCTTCCTTCTTCCGCAGCGTATCCTGGAGCGCCTGACGAAGTCGCCGACTCTCAGCCTCCGCTTCTCGACGCCACTGCCGCAAAACTTCAGACTCCGCCTCTGCATCCGCGACGGCCTTCCGCTCCAGCGCCAGTTGGATTTTCACTTGTTGCAGCTCGGCGGTCTTCTCCCCAAGGGAGACAGAAATCCCTTTGACAGTGCCTCTCAGGGCTTGGAGCTCTTCGGTATCTTGGGCGGAAGTAAGCTGCGCCCTAGTAACCAGCTGCCTCTGGAGACGAACGACCTCGTTCGCCGCCTTCCAGAATCTCCCTTTGTACTCTTCCACTTGCCGGCGCCAGCTGGCCCGCTGCACGTCGTGGCTCATCTCAGTGTCTTGAAGCTGCTTCTGGAGGTCGGAGACCTTCTGCGATCACTTCTGTTCATCATCAACTCGTGCCAGGAGCCGGGATGAGTTTCCTTCCAGCTGGCCGATCTTCCTCTTCGCAGCTAATAGCTCCACCTTAAGGGCGCTGATCCTGGCTTCTTGAGCCCAAGTTCGATCGCTGGCGCTCTTCTTACATTCCTCGAGCTCCTTTGCGAAGTTTGCCTTCCTCCGGCTGTAATCCATGATGGCCTTCACTTGGAGACTCCTAAAGTGGGCGGCCTCAGCGGCGGCTTCGGAATGACATTCTCTCAACTTGCGGAGCTCGCCCTCCGACCTCTTCAACTTCTTCGTCAGGTGGAGGACCTCCTTTTTCAGTCGCTGGATAGTTGACTTCAGCGGGACCCCCAGGGGCAAGGGAAGTGCTTCAGCAGGGCACTGCCATCGGAAGGTGCAAGCGTCAAAGACCGACTCATTACAAGAAGAAAGGCAGAAAGGAGGAGGAGGGGGAAGGAGAGACCATCCACAATAAGAAATTCGACTTTATTGATTAATTTTGAAGACAAACAGAAAGGAAATATGGCGACAAAATAAGGGCACAAGATCGGAGGTCTCAGACCTCAGGGGCAGGAGGTGGAGAACTCGACGCGGGGGGTACGACTGCGGTGGCGGCGGATGAAGGGCCGGCCTCGTCTTCAGACTCCTCAAGAAAGCCGAGATCAAGGTCTGGGTATCGGCTGGCCACCTTCTCTTGGCAGAGCTCGAACCCCTTGGTGAACGCCTCCTGGCCGAACTGAACGTTCAGTTCCCTCATCTCCGCGGAAGCCTTGAACTCCTCCACCGCAAGGGCCCTGGCCTCCGAGACCAGAACCAGAGTCTGCTCGACCAAATGGGCGACCTCGACCTCCGCCTTCCTCGCCGACTCCTCCAAGATTCGTCTCTCCTCCTCCTGGGCTTGTCTCTCCTCCTCCCGGGCTTGTCTCTCCTCTTCCCGGGCTTGCCTCTCCCTCTCCAGGGCCTCCTGGAGGGCGGCTACTTCGGCCGTCTTCGCTTGGAGGCGAGCAACCTCGGCCTGGCAGCGTTCCTCCGCCTGAAGGAGGTCCCTTCTCATGCGGCTCGTCGCCTCAACATAGGCGAAGAGCTGGTGCCCAATCTGCAAAGACGGATAGAGAATTACAACAAAGGCCGAGTGACCATGCAAATAAACATCCCCTTACCTCAAGGAAAGACCCCAAAGAATCCCAAGCCCGCTGCTCGGGATCGGCGCGGTCGATCCTCTCCACGACGTCAGACAGAATGCAGCCATCAAGCAGCCGCCTGATCAGGTCCTTGTCGTTGAAGGGGTTCTCTGATCCACCCTCGGAGCAGACGGACTCGTCTGCAGCAGCTCGGTGGCTGCTCGCCCTGCGAGCCACCGATTTCCTCCTCCTCCCCGCAGCGGGCGCCTCTGTGGGACGAGCCCCCGAAATGGGGGCCCCAGTCGGCGGGCTCCTTGAGGAGGCCCGGGGGGCCGCTGGCTCGACATCCGAAGGAATGTCGATGGCCGGGGTCGCCTGGACGGGCGCAGCCAAGCTCGTCTCCTCCGCCCTGGCCCTCTTCGCCGATCCGGAGGCCGTCGCGCCCTTCCTCTTCTGAGCTCTCATGCCCTTGGCGAGCATCCGCGTAGCTTCGACGTCCATTGCTAAAAAAAAAAAAAAAAAAAAATGAAAGGGAAAGAAAAGAGCGGGAAGGAAAAAGTAAAGAGAAGAAGAAGGAGGCAAGAAAAGAAAAGATAAGTACTTGCTGGATCCTGAGGGCTCAGGCCGATGTTGAAAAGAAGCTGCTCCTTTAGAAGATTAGGAAGGGAAGGAGCGGGATAACTTAGAAGCTTCTGGGCGGCCTGGAGGTCGTCCTCTCCCAGGCTGGGAGCCCGACGGATGGAATCCCTCAGAGACCCCCAAGGGGGCAGACCCAGTTCCAGGGTCGGGCAGTAGACAAAGAGAAATTTCTCCTTCCAATTATGAATCGAAGAAGGGGCGCCCTTCAGCAACCCCTTCTTACCAAACTGGGGGGAGAAGTACCACCAGTCCTTCGCCGAAGGATGGCGTTTGAAGGTGTAAAAATGCCTGAACAAGGAGAGGGATGGCTGGACCTCGGCTATGTGGCAGAGAGAGAGAAACCCTATCAAAAACCTAAAGGAATTCGGGGCCACGGAGGCGAGAGAAATGTCTAAGAAGCGGAAGAAGGCGGCAACGAAGACAGGAAGTGGAAGCCGGAGTCCGACACGGAACGCCTCCTGATACAAACAGAAGCGACCAGGAGGAGGAGCGCTGGCCCGGTCAGAGGGGCCAGATAACTCCAGATCGTACTCCGGAGGAACCCCATACCGAACCCTTATCAGAAGGAGTTCATCCGGAGTCGACGAGCATGGAATGGCGCCCGGTGCAAGGCCCTGCCCCGGACGCGGGTTCGTCCGCAGAGACAGGGACCTGGGGGTTCGAAGCAGAAGAACTCTCAGAACTGACGGGAGCAGAAGAGTCGGAAGACATTTTGAGCAGTTTCGGAGAGAGAACCTGAAGGATCCTAAAAAGACAGACCAAAAGGGGAACGAGACGCCGAAGGCTAACTCGGAAGGAGACACAAAAGTAATGAAGAGAGGAGAAGCCCCTAGGCGATGAGAAGAAGGTTGGCACTAACCTATATTGCTCTGGGGACCTGGGGAACGAGAAACGGGAGGCGCCTACGGCTCGAGAAGACGTTCACTAGAGCGGGCTCTCGAAGAGAAGACAGACACCAGCGAAAACTTAGGAATGGAGTAGGACGCCTGAAAGGGGGAGGACGGGTTTAAATAGACCCTGAGATCCGGTGCCATAATGATCGCGAATCTCCCTGGCCAGTCCACATCCGACACGTGTCCCACTCCCCCTGGTAGACGGCTAAAAGCGGCTGACGGTTGGCAGGACCATAATTATGCCGTACCTAGGCCAGTGTACCTGTGAGATTTTTGAAGCGTCCCCTCGTACCGCTCCAGTTCGAAAAGACTCCGGCACGCGCTCATTTAATGTCAAAATATCTGGAGGCGGCAGTGCACAGGATTCGAAAGGACGGTTCCGGCTGTACCCATCTTTCTCTCTGTGTACTTCTTTCGCTTGAAATTCAAACTCGGAAGTAGGGGGACTGGTGTTGGGTATAAAATATCCACAGCCAAAACCCTCGATAGAATCGACATCAGAACAGCTCCGCCCGGACTCCTACGGGAGCCGGGCTCCGCCGCCGACATCAGAACAGCTCCGCCCGGACTCTTACAGGAGCCGGACTCCGCCGCCGACATCAGAACAGCTCCGCCCAGACTCCTACGGGAGCTGGACTCCGCCGCCGACATCAGAACAGCTCCGCCCAGACTCCTACGGGAGCCGGGCTCCATCGTAACATCAGAACAGCTCCGCCCGGACTCCTACGGGAGCCGGGCTCATCCGCAACTTCAGCTCCGAGAGGGCTCCACCCGGACTCCTACGGGAGCCGGGCTCCGCCGCAACATCAGAACAGCTCCGCCCGGACTCCTACGGGAGCCGGGCTCCTCCACAACTTCAGCTCCGAGAGGGCTCCACCCGGACTGCTACGGGAGCCGGGCTCCGCTGCCGACATCAGAACAGCTCCGCCCGGACTCCTACGGGAGCCGGGCTCCGCCGCTACATCAGAGCAGCTCCGCCCGGACTCCGAGTCCGGGCTCCTCCGCAACTTCAGCTCCGAGAGGGCTCCACCCAGACTCCTACGGGAGCCGGGCTCCGCCGCCGACATCAGAACAGCTCCGCCCGGACTCCTACGGGAGCCGGGCTCCGCCGCTACATCAGAGCAGCTCCGCCCGGACTCTTACGGGAGCCGGGCTCCACCGCCGACATCAGAACAGCTCCGCCCGGACTCCTACGGGAGCCGGGCTCCGCCGCTACATCAGAGCAGCTCCGCCCGGACTCCTACAAGAGCCGGGCTCCGCCTCCGACATCGACTGCAGCACAGCTCCGCCCGGACTCCTATGGGAGCCGGGCCTCATCCTCGACTTCAACCACTGGTAAGCATGGTCCGGACTCCTATGGGAGCCGGACTTCACCCCTAATCTTGATCGCAGGAAGGCTCCGTCGGACTCCTACGGGAGCCGGGCTTCGCCGACGACATCGACAGTGGGTAGACTCCGCCCGGACTCCTACGGGAGCCAGGCTCCGTCCTCAACTTCAACCGCTGGTAAGCATGGTCCGGACTCCTACGGGAGCCGGACTTC
>NC_026005.2:73022618-73040118 GCF_000442705.2 Elaeis guineensis | reverse complement strand
AAATACTATTTTTTTTATTTTTGATTTTAGAGTTTCCTACATTCACTCTATATATGTCATCAACCGTGTACATGCATGACGACATGAGCTAGATCCAATCTATTGAGGAAACTATTGTATATTTTGAGTATATGGTGGATAATATGTACTATCTAGGAGCTTCATATCATGCAGGAGGCCATATAAATAAGGGAGCTATATAGGAGACTGTCATGCAGATTGAATAATATACCAAGGAGCATGAGGGGTTGAGTGATGCTCAACCTATGGGTCGTCAGAAGCAATCTGAAAGGAAGAAGAGACAGCCACTATATGGGACATGACCTTTTTTTGTTTTATTATATATATGTACCACATGGACTTGAGTTTTTTTTCTATAAATAAAGTTGTACATTACTCTCTGAATTCATGATATGTTGTCATTATTTTGTTGCTTGTAAAAATGGTAGAACATTACTATGATGAATCTAAGATCAATCCAATTTGTCATGCAATGTTTAGGTATTGAAAAACATCAAAACTAGTTTAGAAGCAACAGAAAAAAAGGGTCTTGTCTTGAACTTCTTTGATGTGGAGCTTGGACTTCTTTGATGAGGAGCTGATCCCTATTTGAATTTCAGTGTGGGCCAAAGTCGGCAACCATGCACCCAATCCAATTTAGAAAGTTGGCTTACTTCCATAAGTCCCGTAGGATTATAAATTAAGATGGTACATAATGCATCAAAGAAAGTTCCAATCCATGAATTATTACACAAAATACATGATCGTAGTTGCAGTCCCGATCGAATCAAACTCAGTTAAATACATGTAGGTTTAGGTTGATTGCAACTATGCAAATTTGTTTGGTAAGTGAAGCAATATCTCTTGAAAATCCAACAAAAGAAAACCAAAAAAAAATAAAATCATGGTTGACTGGCATCGTGCCATGGTCAACCGCACTAGAACAAAAGAATGCGATCGATCGAGCAGATCGATGGGGCTCGACTGCCCGACTTGGTCTGAGACAGTCGACCGCCTTAATAGATTGGTCGATCGCCGTGACCACTAGACCAAAAGATTGATGATTGATCAATCAAATCAACTTGGCTCAATAGTCCAGATCAATTTGAGGTGGTCAACCACCTTAATGGACTAATCGACCACCATGACCATTGGACCAAATGAAGGGCAGTCAATCGGTCTTGATCGTCTAGCTCGGTCTGAGGTGGTCGACCACCTTAGGGGACCGATCGATTGCTGTGGCACGATATGGTTAAGGTGGTCGATCGGCCCTCTTGAGGTGGTCAACCACCTCAAACCGAGCCAGGCAGTCGAGCCCGATCAGTTCGGAGGGTCGACCACCTATATTGGACGACTGTAATCATTTGACGGTCGATCGGATTTTTACTTCTTATTTTTTTACTTTTTTTACCTTTTTTTTATTTTTTTTACTTTTTTGGTGGTTGGGTTACTAAGTGTTCATGTCTCTATAGCTCTGTTTCTGCTTGAAACTTGCACAAGAATGATATGTTATGCCAGTCATCTTTAGTTTCATAAAGTTTAATTTTAATTGTAGTGATCAGAAGCTGGATGGCATCTTTGAGGCCGCAAGTCACGGGCAGTTGAATGCCAATTCATATGCTTGGATTGATGGTGGTGCAGAAAGAATGCCCTTTCCTGTACAGGTATTAATAATCAGCAATTTCTTTAATGTCATATAGGTGGTCAGGTTTTTCATTTTATTTTGCTAATGTAGGTCTATAACAATTCTTTTGTGGAGTCTCCTTATTTGCATTTGTTAAGAAAAAAAAAGAACAAAACTTTATTTCTGTTGCTTCTTTTATCAAGGTTGCAATCCACATCAAAATGCACTACCAATCACTCATTGAGGATTGGTTCAAAAAAATCCTCACATACAATTATTATACAAAGCAACACTTTTGGTTTGAGCTATGTCATGCACATGCAAGAGCACTTATTGCATCATTTAAGTCTTCATCTTATCCTATCAATATCAAGTTTTTAACACCATCATCATCCACCTCAGGGAATACAACTGGAAATATGGAGGCATATATGCCAAGATCTGTGACTTGAAAAAGGTCCGTGAGTCATCATCTGTTGATATGATAGTTGAAAATAAGTTCACATCACATTAACGAGAAACTAGCACCTAACATGAAAATAATGTTACTTAAGCTAAAGGAGCCATCTGCTGATCGCCAACACATAAATTCATCTACAATTGAGATAATGTAATCCCATATGGCTATCTCTATACAAGTGCATGAGAATAATATATAGGTGGAGCATTATAAAAGTAATGTACAAATGCATGAGAATAATGGTGTTAAATAGTTTATAAGAAATCTCAAGTTCAAGATAAAATGGTCAAAATATATGATTTCATTTGACAACTAGGTAAGCACCAAAAAAAAAATATGCTTACAATAAACTAGATTTACATTACTATAAAATCAAATAAATAAAAGATGATGTATCATTGAGTAGAGTCTCATATACTGCAACCAAAAGCTAGAGCTTAATCATCCACTATAGGGTCCTGTGGAGACAGAGGGAATTGATGATATAATTATTATACAAAGTGATCAAATCATGTAAATCCCTTATCCAGTTGCACCTCGATACTGTCAACCCATGCATTGATTCATGTGGTAAGAGATATCTCCAGTGCATCTATCCGAGTAGACAATACATGAAGATCAAAAAACTGCTAATCAAACTGTGTAAGCTATATACGCTGAGCAAGATGTCTAAGTTAGTTTGTATTGGTGGGCTAATCTTATCCTTCACTATCACTTGCTTTTTTATGTACCTCAGACATATATCTCCATATTCCATCAGTAAATATGTACCCCATATGCCTCAGAGATATATGATTGTAAGTGCCAATGGATCTAAGCTTAATAACTTCATCGTCATCAATGATAGGGATGTCAAAGGCCTCAAAGACAGCGGTCATAATAGCTTCATGGGGCAAACAGATTTTGAAACTTTGAAAGCATTCAATATTCAAATAATGTATCATTAAATATGATAAATTAACCCTATTATCTAAAAGAATCATTTTGAGAAGATAAATATCTAGGTACGATATATTTTCTCTATAACCTCCTTTGGATAGAAAATTAAATATAAAAATATGAAGAATTAGTCTATTTTTAAGTATTAATAGATGTACATTAAGTTTAGCAGTTCGATCTAAACTATCATTCTAAAAAATAGTTCTAATATAGATACGATAATCTAAATCTCGTTGACTCCAATAAGTGCTATTAAAATATTTATTACCATATAATAAAATATCCAAAATTTTATCAAAAATACTACAGTCAAACTCAATAATTTTTCTTTTATATATGATGAAATAGAATAAATTGAACTATTAAAACTAATTATCATAAAAATATTTAACTATACTAGATTAGGTTGGCTTGCTTGACCAATCTATCATTTCAAATAAAAATCCAAGTTGAAAATCACTAAAATCATTTAAATCTACTATCCTTCCACCTACAACTCATCTTTGAGAAAAATTAGATCTAAAATTTTCACCATATCATTATTCAAAAATAAATCTTTTTCGTACTTATGTGAAGGTTCGACCTATAATTTTGATTGCCAAGTCTGCTAGTCAAAATCGCAGGTTCAACTTACGATTTTGTCCCTACTGAACTTAAAATCATGGGTTAAATCTATGATTTCAATCGAGCTGATGGTCAAATTGTGGGTTTAACTTAGTGTTGGGTATAAAATATCCTCCAGTCGAAGTTCATGATGGGAGTGACCCTTCGGGGATCCAACTGACTTTCGACCTCCGGCAACATCTCTTCAAACCTCCGGGGCGGCCGAGCCTCCGCCACACTCCCAAGTTTTACCGACGGGCAGGATCCCGCCAGCGTCGACCGGATTCCTCGCGACGTCCGGACTCCTACGGGAGCCGGACCTCGCCTCCGACTCCAATTGTAGGCAGACTTTGTCCGGACTCCTACGGGAGCCGAACCTCGCCCACGACTTCACCTGCAGGCTTCGCCCGGACTCCTACGGGAGTCGAGCTCTACCCACAACTTCACTTACAGATAAACTCCGTCCGGACTCCTACGGGAGCCAGACTTCATCCCTGACCTTAATTGTAGGTGAACTTCGTCCGGACTCCTACGGGAGTCGGACTTCACCCTCGACCTCGACTGCGGGAAGGCTTCGCTCGGACTCCTACGGGAGCCGAGCTCCGCCCATGATTTTACTTACAGGTAAACTCCGTCCGGACTCCTACGGGAGCCGGATTTCGTCCCTGATCTTAATTGCAGGTGAACTTCGTCCGGACTCCTACGTGAGCCGGACTTCATCCTCGACCTTGACTGCGGGAAGGCTTCGCCCAGACTCCTACGGGAGCCGAACTCTGCCCACGACTTCACTTACAAGTAAACTCCGTCCGGACTCCTACGGGAGCCGGACTTCGTCCCTAACCTTAATTGCAGGTGAACTTCGTCCGGACTCCTACGGGAGCCGGACTTCGTCCTCGACCTCGACTGCGGGAAGGCTTCGCCAGGACTCTTACGGGAGCCGAGCTCCGTCCATGACTTCACTTACAGGTAAACTCCGTCTGGACTACTACGGGAGCTCGACTTCGTCCCTGACCTTAATTGCAGGTAAACTTCGTCCGGACTCCTACGGGAGCCGGACTTTGTCCCCGATTCCAATTGCAGGCAGACTTCGTTCGGACTACTACGGGAGCCGGATCTCGCCCATGACTTCACCTGCAGACTCCGCCCGGGCTCCTACGGGAGCCGAACTCCGCCCATGACTCCAGCTGCAGGTAAACTTCATCCGGACTCCTACGGGAGCCGGACTTTGTCCCTGACTCTGATTGCAGGTAAACTTCGTCCGAACTCCTACGGGAGCCGGACCTCGCCATCGATTCCAATTGCAGGCAGACTTCGTCCGGACTCTTACGAGAGCTGGACCTCGCCTCCGACTCCAATTGCAGGCAGACTTCGTCCGGACTCCTACGGGAGCCGGACCTCGCCCACGACTTCACTTGCAAACTCCGCCCGGGCTCCTACAGGAGCCAGACTCCGCCCATGACTCCAGCTGCAGGTAAACTTCGTCCGGACTCCTACGGGAGTCAGACTTCATCCCTGACTCTGATTGCAAGTAAACTTCGTCTGGACTCCTACGGGAGCCGGACCTCGCCCACGACTTCACCTGCAGACTCCGCCCGGGCTCCTACGGGAGCCGGACTCCACCCATGACTCCAGCTGTAGGTAAACTTCATCCGGACTCCTACGGGAGTCGGACTTCATCCCTGACTCTGATTGTAGGTTGACTTAGCCCGGACTCCTACGGGAGCCAGATCTCATCCCCGACCTCGACTGCGGGAAGGCTTCGCTCGGACTCCTACGGGAGCCGAGCTCCACCCATGACTTCACTTACAGGAAAACCCCGTCCGGACTCCTACGGGAGCCGAACTTCATCTCTGACCTTGATTGCAGGTGGACTTCGACCGGACTCCTACGGGAGCCAGATCTCGTCTCCGACTCCAGCTACAGGCAGAGTTCGTCCGGACTCCTACGGGAGCCGGACTTCATCCCCAATCTCAACTGCTAGAAGGCTTCGCCCGAACTCCCATGGGAGCCGGGCTCCGTCCTCGACCTCGACTACGGGAAGGCTTCGCCCGGACTCCTAAGAGAGTCGAGCTCCGCCCACGACTTCGCTTACAGGTAAACTCCATCCGGACTTCTACGGGAGCCGGACTTCATCCCTGACCTTGATTGTAGGTGGACTTCGACTGGACTCCTACGGGAGCCAGATCTCGTCTCCGACTCCAGCTACATGTAGACTTAGTTCGGACTCCTACGGGAGCCGGACTTCGTCCCCAACCTCTACTGTTGGAAGGCTTCGCCTGGACTCCTATGGGAGTCGAGCTCCGCCCATGACTTCACTTACAGGTAAACTCCATCCGGACTCCTACGGGAGCCGAACTTCATCCCTGACCTTGATTGCAGGTGGACTTCAATCGGACTCCTACGGGAGCTAGATCTCATCTCTGACTCCAGCTACAGGCAGACTTAGTCCGGATTCCTACGGAAGCCGGACTTCGTCCCCAACCTCAACTGCTGGAAGGCTTCGCTCGGACTCCCATGGGAGCCGGGCTCCATCCCCAGCTTCGGCTATGGGAAGATTCCGTCCGGACTCCTACGGGAGCCAGACTTCGCCCACGACCCCAATTGCAGGTAGACTCCGTTCGGACTCCTACGAGAGTCGGACTTCACACCTGACTTTAATTGCAGGTAGACTCCACCCGGACTCCTACGGGAGCTGGACCTCGTCCCTACAGCTTCAACTGCAGACAGACTTCGTTCGGACTCCTACGGAAGACAGACTCCACTCGCGATCCCAATTGCAGGTAAACTTCGTCCGGACTCCTACGGGAGTCGGACTTCACCCTCAACTGCAATTACAGGTAGACTCCGTCCGGACTCCTACGAGAGCCGAACTTCGCACCTGACTTAAATTGCAGGAAGACTCTATCCGGACTCCTACGGGAACCGGGTCTCGTCCCCAACTCCGACTGTAAGAAGACTTCATCCGGACTCCTACGGGAGCCGGACTTCGAGCTCCTCTCAGACGGGTGGCTAGCCACCTCTCCCCGCCAGACACTCCAGCCGAACTTCGACCGACAGGCCTAGGCCCACTGGTAGGCCGCAGCAACAGCCACGACCATGCTCCACCTCCTGCAACAGATTCCGCGTGGCTCCATCACTCCCTGGCAGGCCGCAGTGACAGCCACGACACTACTCCACCTCCTGCGATGGATTTCGTGCGGCTCCATCACTCCTTGGCAGATCACCATAATGACCACAATTCTGCTCCACTCCCTGCGATGGATACCGTGCGATTCCTCCCACCTCCTGACAAGTCATGACAACGGACGTCGTTCCACTACCCGCAACAGACTCCACGTGGCACGTCCCGGCGGTGGCCACGATCTCACTCCACTACTCTTCGCAACAAACTCCGCCTGACTCTGGGCAGCCCACTACCAGACAGTTACGGATATCGCTATCAGTCTACTGCCCCCTTTCGCCTATAAAAGGGGGTCCCAGATACGTTATTCTTTAAGCTCTCATTTTTATCTAGAAACTCTGCTAAAATTTTCGTTCGAGCACTCCATTCTTGTTGAGGCAGAGAACTGACTTGAGCATCGGAGGGTCTTGCCGAAGCAACCCCACCTCCGGTTTAGACTTCTTTTGCAGGTCCCGGTGGCGACCACGACTCCCTCGACTCCAGCTTCTCTGGTGCCAGCGGGTTTTTGCACCAACAGGATTGGTGCTAGAGGAAGGGGTGTGTCTTCGCAGTACCCTTGTTCTTAAAGGAGCACTCAATGGGACTGCCTCTGATCATCTTCCCCGACGTCCACTCCTCCTTCCCCCACTTGATCTTCCTCCGATGCCTCCCCGCAAGGCATCCACACGGCGATCCACGACCTCTGCGGTCAGATCTCAGGCTCCGACCTCACCTCCAGTCCCCCAGCCTCTACCTCCTCCTCCGACAACGGTGGTTGGCACGGAGCAATTTGACCTACTGGTGCAGCAGGTCAGAGGCCTCACTGAAGCTGTACAGGCCATGCAACAGCAGCAGCAGCTGCAGGCATCGGTGCGGCCGGAAAGAGCGTCGCCAAAACTCCAAAATCTGACGGTGGGACGGGCCACTTGGGTCAGCCGCCCAGTGTTTCCTGGAAAGATGAATCCAAGGGTGGAAAGCCCCCGATCCGGCCACGACTCCACCCCTGAAAGATCTCTACCCCCATTCTGTCAGAGGACCCTCGAGACCCGTAGTCGCGAGGATTTCCTGGACCGGAGGCTCCAGGAGATGAACCGGCGGATCGAAGAACTCCGCCACGCTCCTCCCGCTTATGGTGAGGATATTTGTACTGACCCTCCCTTTTTCAAATGATCATGCAAGAACCGATCCCGCCAAACTTCAAACTCCCCCAGTTTGAAAGCTACGACGGGACTTCGGACCCGGTTGATCATCTGGAGGCCTTCCGGATGATGATGCTGCTTCATGGCGCACCCGACGTCATTCTATGCCGAGCCTTCCCATCCACCTTGAAGGGAGCGATGAAAAACTGGTACTCAATGCTGAAGTCGGGTACCATCTTTTTCTTCGATCAAATGAGTCACCAATTTGTGGCCCATTTTGTCAGCAGCCGGTGCCCCCGGAAGGGTTCGGAGTCCCTCATCAATATCAAGCAGAGGGAGGGGGAGTCCATTCGAGCCTACATCAACCATTTCAATGTCGCCGCGCTGGAGGTCCGGAACTTGGACCAGTCAGTAGCAATGGCCGCTCTGAAGGGCGGTCTTCAGAAGAACGACCTTTTGATCTCCCTGGAGAAGAAGTACCTCAGGAATTTTACTGATCTGTTGGCTCGGGCCGAAAGGTACGTTCGAGCGAAAGAAGCTTTCAAAATGAAGGATGAGGAGACTGCGAGAGAACGACAGACGGGAGACTCGAGCAAGCCCGCAGTCGAAAAAGGGCCGAGAGAAGCTCGGCCACGTTCTCGGACTCCTCCCGGGCACAAGCATGTCCATACTTCTCTTTGGGTACGTAGGCAGAGAAGTTCGGACCGCAGAGTTCGACGGGGTTCTCCACCAGGAAGATTCTGCAACTACGCCCCCCTCAATGCCTCGAAGACTCAGGTACTGATGGAGGTCAGAGAGCAACTCCCTAGGCCAGAGAGGATGCACACACACCCCGAGAAGCGCAACCCCAACAAGTTCTGTCTCTACCATCGCGACCACGGCCACGACATGGAGGAATGCATCCAGCTCCGAGACGAGATCGAGGAGCTCATCCGGCGAGGTCGACTCGATAGGTTCATTCGACACCGGCCTGAAGGTAGAGAAGATCGGCCGAGGGCCCTGCCGCAACCTGAACCGCCAAGGAGGGAGGAGCAGCCCGAAGATCGGCCTCCAATCGGGACCATCGACTCCATCACCGGAGGACCTCAAGGAGGAGCAGACCCTCCACGATCATGGGATTTGAAAAACCTGTAGACGTATTACTAACGACTTTGCTTTGAATTAAATTTCCTTTCGACTTTGCATGTCTTTTCCTTTTGGCACGGACTTGTTACGATTGGGGATAACCCCTTCAAACAATCAAAATAAGGCCATGTTAGGAATATGAGGAGAACCTCGTCCTAGCATGAGCAAAATGGAAGTTCGATTGTTTTAAGATCGGATTGGGGGAGAGGCCTTACAATGCCCTTACGCGCCCCCACAGCCATGTTAGGGACAGGAGGAGATCCTCGCCCTAACATGAGCAAAGTCGAAGGTCCGGTTCTCTTTAGACCGGATGGGGGGAGAGGCCCTACAACGCCCATATGTGCCCCCACAGCCCTGTTAGGGACAGGAGGAGAACCTCGCCCTAACTTGAGCAAGTCGAAGGCCCGATTCTCTTTAGACTGGATGGGGGGAGAGGCCCTGCAATGCCCATATGTGCCTCCACAGTCCTGTTAGGGACAGGAGGAGAACCTCGCCCTAACTTGAGCAAAGTCGAAGGCTCGGTTCTCTTTAGATCGGATGGAGAGAGAGGCCCTGCAACGCCCATATGCGCCCCCACAGCCCTGTTAGGGACAGGAGGAGAACCTCGCCCTAACTTGAGCAAAGTCGAAGGCCCAGTTCTCTTTAGACCGGATGGGGGGAAAGGCCCTGCAATGCCCATATGCATCTCCACAGCCCTATTAGGGATAGGAGGAGAACCTTGCCCTAACTGGAGCAAAGTCGAAGGTCCGGTTTGTTGGGAAATGTGTCACAAAAAGTCAATCGTCAAGCTGTTGATGGTTGAGCAACCTAGTATTGTAATTGATTTGTTATAAATAAAATATATTTGGCATCTTTATCATAAGCTTTCATCTTCTAATGAACTCCGTTATTATGATGAAGTCCTTAGGACTATTTAAGTTCGATAAAGAGAGAATTTATCGATTAGTCCTTAAAACTGTTCACGACCAAATGATAGGCTGTTAATAAGGATGACAGCTTCTATCGAGCATAGGTCGCTGTAGGCCATATGGGTTGGTTGTCCTCTTAACCAAAGAGTGTGGAGACACAGGTATGGCATACAGGTGAGATGTAAGGGTACATCGTCATTGAACGTGACCAACTCCAGAGCATTCTGCTGTCGAGAATGTCTCTGATGGGATATAGATATAAGTATCTCCTAGACTTGAGATCGCCTCAGTGACTTGCAAGTAACTCACTGTGCTTTGGTACTGGACTAACTGAATTTCTAATTCAGAGATGGAAGGCTTCTGGGCACATTCAAGTACTTGCAAAGTCAGAGTGTGATCGAGATGGGATTGACCACTCCAAGAGTTGGAGAAGAATGAGTCGCTGTATTTCAATTTAGCAAAACCTTGGCCAGGGTAATCCATCAGATGGATTTGATATTTTGAAATACAATGTGGACAACCTGATCAGAGTTGACAGTTGAACTCTGGGGTATCCTATGATCATTTTGGTCAAGGGGATGAATTATATGAAAACTATATCCGCATGGGTTCTAAGGATGTTGTTCTACACATTTGACCTATCCGGTCGTCGGGTACCATTGCTAGATGGTCACTTCGATTGGTATAGAAATTTATTCCTATGCTACTGGCTTAGATTCGAACCTATGAGGTCAACACATTAGAGTTATGATCCGATCGGATGGTTGATCAACGATTAAGAATCGTTCTAGGGTTAAATGATCAATACGATTGATATTTAACCCAGTACAAGTGTTGCAGGAGGATCGATTAGCAATTTGATTGCTAATTGGCTTAATTTGATTAAGCCAATGGGTTGAGATTAAGTATAATTAAATATAATTTAATTAGATTTAGTTTGGGCTTGATTGGATCAAGTTCAATTGGTTTATTGGATAAGCCAAGTGCAAGAAAAAACTAGTCCTAGTTCAACTAGGACTTGGGTCAATTTAATTTCTAATTTGATTAGAAAATTAAATTAGATTTAATATAATTTAATCTATTTAAATTAGATTCTTAATTAGGTTAAGACCTATTTTAATTAGATTGATCTAATTTTTATTTAATTTAGTTTGGAAAACCAAATTAAAACAAGTCATAAGACAGAATCCTAGTAAGACTAGGATTCCACCTTGCGCCACATAAGCCTTCTCCACGCCCTCTCTCTTATTCAACGCCAATCTTCACTTATTTGTGTGACAAAAGCCCTCTCCCTGATCTCTCCCACGTTCACAAAAGGTCTTCTCTCTTCTTTCTTACATGGAAGGTGGTTTGGATCAAATCTAAAAGGAATAAGTTTGGATTTTGAATTCTATGAGATAGAGTTTTAGAAATCCAAAACTCTTTCAATTTTGCACCGAATTTATCCAAATTTTTTTTGAAATTTTTGTGGATTTTAGGGTTTACATTGTGCACCCTTTTCTGGTGATCCATGCATGAAAATATGGAGGAGGTGCTCAAGAGTTGGGCGCCCTTAACTGCCATGTTTGGATAAGCCTTGACTAGGTGTTTGACCTAGACAAGGACTCTATCATATCTCTCTATATAAGATGAGTTTCTTCATGAAAGTTTAGAAGAAGATAGAGATATGAGATACCTTTAGGCCATCCAAAAATTATAGAGAAATACCTTTAGGTCATGGAGATATAAAAGATGCAAGTTAGGGTGTCTAGAGAGAAAAACGTGAAGAAGAAGAGGGTCTTCTTCTAGGGTTTTTTGTTTTCATATCTTTCCTCCCTCCATCTTGAGTTTTCTGAGAGCGTCTCAGATCTGAAACTCCTCTTTCTACTTTTCATCTTTGAAAGAGTCCAAATCGAGAAGAAGGAGGTACCTGATCAACCATCAAGAAGGATCAGCGTAGTACTAGCATACTGTGCTGATTTTCTGAAGCAGAACTTCTGATCGAGATTCGTGGGCTCGTGTGGACGACTCCTAGAGGCCGGATGCATGTGCGGCTTGCAACATCATCCTTAAGCCCGGATCAGCGAGGTTAGAGCGTCTAACTTGCAAGGTAATAGATCTGATCTATTGTTTAATAATACATTAGATGTGGTATAAAACATGTTGATATGATCAACATGTAGTTCATGCTATATTTATATATTTTAATCTCTGATTTAATGCTATGTAATAATCATGTAATAGGATCTTAGATCTAGAAATTCTCTAGTTTTAGAAAATAAATTTTAATTTATTTTATTCTTCCACTGTATGATCTTGAAAAAATTTCAAGATCTAACCCTGAAACCCTAGATCTGGTTCCTTCAATTGGTATCAGAGCCAGGTCTTTATTACATGATTATTTATACATGCTTAGATTATTTCTTAGATTAGATCTAATTTATAATCTGATTATTAAATTTAAATTAAAATTTTAGATCAATCACAAACTGCAAGGTTGTCCTGCTGTAAGGTTACCCCTTACAGTGCAAAGGTTGTCCTAGTTTGTGTAGATCTATCTTTAATCATAAATTTGTTAGATATGATCTAGATTAAATTTATAATTTATTAAATTTAAAAGATATTTAAATCTAAATAAAATCTCTTTGTTAATAATTTTTGTGCAAAGAATTGTTTAAAGTTAAAATTATTTCATTACATGAACCTGTTTAGATTAGATCTAAAGTAGTTTCGTGTTATTCACTTGCATCTTAATTATGAATCAAATATGCAATATGATTAGTAGAATCATATTATAAAATTATTTACAAATATGAAAATTATTTTTGAAAAGTCGAACCCAACCCTCAGCCCAAAACTTAATTAAGAATTAAGAGTTATTTGATTAGGTTCTAGGATTGTGAATTGAAGAACCTAAGACACAAATCATAACACATTGGGTTAATGGGTTCGTGGGAATTAGGTCCATTAATTGGGTTAGACCTATGGTTAATTAAAGATGGACTTAATAGAGAATTGACTAAATCTAATCAATTGTTGTCTTAGATTAGGTCAAGATTCTCTAGATCAATTACAATAGTTGTAGTTGGTCCAGTCATGTCTTAACGAGAACCAAATGGACTTGATCTTGGCTAAGTGGTCTAGCACGAACTGTTAGTTGATCTAATCGAAACTAATTAACCAGTTGGTGTCTAAGGTAACCAGACCGGTGGTTTTTTAATTAGGAGCCCGCTTACTGATCATTTCTGATGGTGTCTAAGGCAAGCTTTGGCAGACCCTCCCACTGATCGAACTTACCTGGCCTCTTGGTGAAATTATTTTGATCGGATCACTTGACTATTCGAGCTGACCCATGTCAGCTAGGTAAATCAGTATGATTGATTTAGGTGCTCCTAGACCAGCTCTTTAATGGTCTCCCTTAAGCTGACTTGATGAAGCCAGTGGGAGGATCATGAAAGCTGTTCATCTGACCTCATCCTCTATATTATTAAATCCTCTAAAATATTAGGTCCTTAAAATGATAAAGTTATGGAGATAACTGAGTCATAGCCTCCCATTAAGGTGTTTGATAATGAGTCCATTAACTCAATAATCATTGCAGACCCAAAAGCCTGGTGTTTGTTGACTAATGGAATTATCACTCATCATATGATGACTTGGAAGTGTCTCTCTAATGGTGGTTAGATGAGCCAACCAAAGTGGGCTTAATCATTCATTGGTTAGATACACCAAGTATGATCATGTTAATGGTTGGACCTAACCGGATCCTTACAGTGGAGGCCAAAGCCTACTGATTAGGTTTCTGGGGCAAAATTAAAATTACTAGAAATTATTAGAGAAATAATGGTTATGAACCTACCCTTAGATGTACTGGGTTGGCCAACCAAAGTTGGACTTGTGTGCAGTCTAAGTGGATTCTAGTACCCGCTAAGAAATTAGGTAATTCCTCGAATTGGAGGTAGAGGCTACCAATTCGAATAAAATAGTGGAAGAAATTTTTGATTAAAGTCCAATCCTCGGTTTAATGAATCAATTACTAATGAGGTTATGGTTCTCCTTTGTGCAAATGTGGCCACTTCCCTATGCTCCGATCATTGTTGGGACAATGATAAGTTGGTGGGACCCAACTTCGATAGCTGGTACTGAAAGTTGAAGATAGTCCGGAGCATGAACGGATCCTATATGTGATAATGGATCCTGCACTGAGGAGCCAGCTATCAATGCATGTGGAACAGTCAGAGACACTTACCAGAAGTGGCTCATGATCGGATCATGGGTGCGTGTATCATGCTGGCTACCATGAGCGACGAGTTCAGTCGCAGATTCGAGATGGCTCAGCCAAAGGACATGCTTCAAGTGTGGAGGATGCCTTTGGCACATTCGATGATGTCGAGAGGCACAAGACTAGTTGTGCCATCTTCAACGCCAAAATGCGGGATGGTGCCTCTGTCACTGATCATGTATTGTACATGATCGAGCTGATGGAACGATTGAGCAAGCTCGGCTTTCCCTTGCATGAGCAGCTTGGGAAAGATGCAATACTGAACTCGCTGCCCAAGTCTTATCTCCCATTCCTCACTCATTATAGAATGACAAAGCCTGAAGAGAACTACCACGGGTTACTGGGGTTGCTTCAGAACTTTGAGAAGGATCACCAACTTCACAAGGAGTCGGTGAACTTAGTGGGAGGTTCGTCTTCTGGTTCTCGACCTTTTAAGAAAGGGAAGAAGAACAAGAAGAAGAAAGTGAAGAAGGTGCAAGTTCAGGCTGGGACATCAGTGCAGAGCCAGACCAAAAAGATCAAGCCTGATAAGAGTCTATTCTACTGGCAAGCACCCTAGATTAGATAGTGTGTCAGATATCTACTTATGGCACTGTAGGCTAGGTCATATAAACAAGAACAGAATAAACAGGTTGACTCAAGAGGGAATCCTCGAAGTCAGTGATTGTGAATCACTTCCAACCTGTGAGTCCTGTCTTCTTGGTAAAATGACCAAGTCACCTTTTACTGGAAAAGGTGAGAGAGCTACTGAGCTCTTGGGCCTAACATACTGATGTATGCGGGCCCATGAGCACCAGTGCTAGAGGTGGATATTTCTACTTCATAACTTTCACGGATGACCTATCCCGATATGGATATGTC
This sequence comes from Elaeis guineensis, assembly GCF_000442705.2. Classification (NCBI taxonomy): domain Eukaryota; kingdom Viridiplantae; phylum Streptophyta; class Magnoliopsida; order Arecales; family Arecaceae; genus Elaeis; species Elaeis guineensis. The sequence goes on along the minus strand of NC_026005.2, from coordinate 73,025,038 downwards.
TATCTGATGAAACATAAGTCGGATTCATTTGAAATGTTCAAACGATTCCGAAGTGAAGTAGAAAAATAAACTGGGAAGAGTATTAAAACTCTTCGATCTGATCGAGGAGGAGAATACCTTTCTAGTGAATTTCTCACATATCTAGGAGAGAATGGGATTCTCTCCCAATGGACTCCTCCAGGAACACCACAGCATAATGGTGTGTCTGAAAGGAGGAATCACTCTGTTAGACATGGTCCGATCCATGATGGGTTTTGCTAGCTTGCCGATATCCTTCTGGGGATATGCACTCGAATCTGTTATCTGTTAAATAGGGTTCCAAGTAAGTCTGTAATTAAGACTCCATATGAGATATGGACGGGACGTAAGCCAGCACTTTCACACCTTAGGGTCTGGGGTGCCCGGCCTATGTCAAACGATTAGTCACAGACAAACTTGGACCTAGGTCTGACAAATGCTCATTCATAGGGTACCCCAAAGAGACAAAAGGATATTTTTTCTACCATGCTGATGAACAAAAGGTGTTCGTCAGCCTTAAGGCAATCTTTTTAGAAAAGGTTCCTTGGTGAAGGAACCGTTGCCTCTAAGGTTGAACTTGATGAAGTTCAACAGGTAGAAGGACCGACACCAATAGCTGAACCTGAGTCTATGATTAGATCAGATCCGGAGCCCAATGTACCTGCACCATTAAGGCGATCCGGTAGAGTACCGTCAGCCGGACAGATACTACGGTTTCTTGGTCCGGGACGGTGATCCCATCGAACTTGATGAGAATAATGAGGATCCGATCACCTATATGGATGCAATGCAGAGACCTGATTCCGAGAAATGGCTTGAAGCCATGAAATCCGAAATGGAGTCCATGAAGGTCAACGATGTATGGACATTGGTTGACCCACCTGAAGGGGTTAAACCCATTGGGTGTAAATGGGTCTTCAAAAGGAAGAGGGGCGCAGACGGAAAGGTGGAGACCTATAAAGCCCGTCTGGTCGCCAAGGGGTATCGTCAACGTTATGGTATTGACTATGACGAGATTTTTCCCTGTAATGCTCAAATCCATTCGGATAATGCTTGCAATAGCTGCCCATCTGGATTATGAGATCTGGCAGATGGATGTAAAGACAGCTTTCCTGAATGGAGAGCTGACCGAAGAGGTGTATATGATACAACCTGAGGGTTTACATCCACAGATGAGTCCAAGGTGTGCAAGCTTCAGAGATCCATTTATGGATTGAAGCAAGCTTCTCGGAGTTGGAACATGCATTTTGATAAGGTGATCAAAACGTATGGCTTCATTAAGAATGGAGAAGAGCCCTGCATCTATAAATGGGCAAATGGTCCAGTTGTGGTATTCCTTGTCTTGTACGTGGATGACATTCTCTTAATCGAATGACATCCCCGCACTACAGGGAATAAAAGTTTGGTTGTCATCACAGTTCTCCATGAAGGACTTGGGTGAAGCATCCTACATCCTAGGGATGAAGATCTATAGGGATAGATCTAAAAGGATGCTTGGGTTATCCCAGTCCATGTACATAGACACTGTGCTGAAGAGGTTCAGCATGGAGAATTCCAAGAAGGGCTATCTACCGATAGGCCAAGGAATTTCTCTCTCTAAGAAGGATTGTCCGACAACTCCTGAAGAGAGAGAGCGTATGAGTAGAGTCCCATATGCTTCAGCCGTGGGATCTATCATGTACGCCATGACATGTACAAGACCAGATGTGGCATACTCACTAGGAGTAGTGAGTAGATACCAATCTGATCCTGGAGAAAATCACTGGAAAGTGGTTAAAGCCATCCTTAAGTATTTGAGAAATACTAAGGACCAATGGTTGGTTTATGGCGAGTCAGATCTGAAACTTGTGGGGTTCACAGACTCAGCTTCAATCTGACCATGATGACAGCAGGAGCGTGTCGGGTTATATCTTTACTCTGAATGGTGGAGCCATCTGCTGGAAGAGTTTCAAGCAGCATACTGTGGCAGACTCTGTTTGTGAAGTGGAGTACATTGCAGCATCGGATGCCACGAAGGAAGCTGTGTGGCTGAGAAAATCCATCACTGAGCTCGGAGTAGCACCCCCTCGATGGTCCAGTCCTGCTCTACTGCGAAGCATGGTGCCACAGCTCAGGCGAAGGAATCCAAAGCACACCAGCGGATGAAGCACATTTTAACACCACTTCCACCTGGTCTGGAGATCGTGGATCGAGGTGACGTCGATCTTTAGAAGATCGACGGAAAAGAGAACCTAGCCGACCCCTTCAAAGCTCTGGCAATAAAGGAGTTCGACAACCACAAGTCGAAGATGGGTATTAGATACTGATGCCGAGTGGCTTTAGGACAAGTGGGAGTTGTTGGGAAATGTGTCCCAAAAAGTCAATCGTCAAGCTATTGACGTTGAGCAACCTAGTATTGTAAT
>NC_026005.2:73016473-73022518 GCF_000442705.2 Elaeis guineensis | reverse complement strand
CGCGTCCGGGGCAGGCTTGCACCGGGCGCCATTCCATGCTCGTCGACTCCGGATGAACTCCTTCTGATAAGGGTTCGGTATGGGGTTCCTCCGGAGTACGATCTGGAGTTATCTGGCCCCTCTGACCGGGCCAGCGCTCCTCCTCCTGGTCGCTTCTGTTTGTATCAGGAGGCGTTCCGTGTCGGACTCCGGCTTCCACTTCCTGTCTTCGTTGCCGCCTTCTTCCGCTTCTTAGACATTTCTCTCGCCTCCGTGGCCCCGAATTCCTTTAGGTTTTTGATAGGGTTTCTCTCTCTCTGCCACATAGCCGAGGTCCAGCCATCCCTCTCCTTGTTCAGGCATTTTTACACCTTCAAACGCCATCCTTCGGCGAAGGACTGGTGGTACTTCTCCCCCCAGTTTGGTAAGAAGGGGTTGCTGAAGGGCGCCCCTTCTTCGATTCATAATTGGAAGGAGAAATTTCTCTTTGTCTACTGCCCGACCCTGGAACTGGGTCTGCCCCCTTGGGGGTCTCTGAGGGATTCCATCCGTCGGGCTCCCAGCCTGGGAGAGGACGACCTCCAGGCCGCCCAGAAGCTTCTAAGTTATCCCGCTCCTTCCCTTCCTAATCTTCTAAAGGAGCAGCTTCTTTTCAACATCGGCCTGAGCCCTCAGGATCCAGCAAGTACTTATCTTTTCTTTTCTTGCCTCCTTCTTCTTCTCTTTACTTTTTCCTTCCCGCTCTTTTCTTTCCCTTTCATTTTTTTTTTTTTTTTTTTTTTAGCAATGGACGTCGAAGCTACGCGGATGCTCGCCAAGGGCATGAGAGCTCAGAAGAGGAAGGGCGCGACGGCCTCCGGATCGGCGAAGAGGGCCAGGGCGGAGGAGACGAGCTTGGCTGCGCCCGTCCAGGCGACCCCGGCCATCGACATTCCTTCGGATGTCGAGCCAGCGGCCCCCCGGGCCTCCTCAAGGAGCCCGCCGACTGGGGCCCCCATTTCGGGGGCTCGTCCCACAGAGGCGCCCGCTGCGGGGAGGAGGAGGAAATCGGTGGCTCGCAGGGCGAGCAGCCACCGAGCTGCTGCAGACGAGTCCGTCTGCTCCGAGGGTGGATCAGAGAACCCCTTCAACGACAAGGACCTGATCAGGCGGCTGCTTGATGGCTGCATTCTGTCTGACGTCGTGGAGAGGATCGACCGCGCCGATCCCGAGCAGCGGGCTTGGGATTCTTTGGGGTCTTTCCTTGAGGTAAGGGGATGTTTATTTGCATGGTCACTCGGCCTTTGTTGTAATTCTCTATCCGTCTTTGCAGATTGGGCACCAGCTCTTCGCCTATGTTGAGGCGACGAGCCGCATGAGAAGGGACCTCCTTCAGGCGGAGGAACGCTGCCAGGCCGAGGTTGCTCGCCTCCAAGCGAAGACGGCCGAAGTAGCCGCCCTCCAGGAGGCCCTGGAGAGGGAGAGGCAAGCCCGGGAAGAGGAGAGACAAGCCCGGGAGGAGGAGAGACAAGCCCAGGAGGAGGAGAGACGAATCTTGGAGGAGTCGGCGAGGAAGGCGGAGGTCGAGGTCGCCCATTTGGTCGAGCAGACTCTGGTTCTGGTCTCGGAGGCCAGGGCCCTTGCGGTGGAGGAGTTCAAGGCTTCCGCGGAGATGAGGGAACTGAACGTTCAGTTCGGCCAGGAGGCGTTCACCAAGGGGTTCGAGCTCTGCCAAGAGAAGGTGGCCAGCCGATACCCAGACCTTGATCTCGGCTTTCTTGAGGAGTCTGAAGACGAGGCCGGCCCTTCATCCGCCGCCACCGCAGTCGTACCCCCCGCGTCGAGTTCTCCACCTCCTGCCCCTGAGGTCTGAGACCTCCGATCTTGTGCCCTTATTTTGTCGCCATATTTCCTTTCTGTTTGTCTTCAAAATTAATCAATAAAGTCGAATTTCTTATTGTGGATGGTCTCTCCTTCCCCCTCCTCCTCCTTTCTGCCTTTCTTCTTGTAATGAGTCGGTCTTTGACGCTTGCACCTTCCGATGGCAGTGCCCTGCTGAAGCACTTCCCTTGCCCCTGGGGGTCCCGCTGAAGTCAACTATCCAGCGACTGAAAAAGGAGGTCCTCCACCTGACGAAGAAGTTGAAGAGGTCGGAGGGCGAGCTCCGCAAGTTGAGAGAATGTCATTCCGAAGCCGCCGCTGAGGCCGCCCACTTTAGGAGTCTCCAAGTGAAGGCCATCATGGATTACAGCCGGAGGAAGGCAAACTTCGCAAAGGAGCTCGAGGAATGTAAGAAGAGCGCCAGCGATCGAACTTGGGCTCAAGAAGCCAGGATCAGCGCCCTTAAGGTGGAGCTATTAGCTGCGAAGAGGAAGATCGGCCAGCTGGAAGGAAACTCATCCCGGCTCCTGGCACGAGTTGATGATGAACAGAAGTGATCGCAGAAGGTCTCCGACCTCCAGAAGCAGCTTCAAGACACTGAGATGAGCCACGACGTGCAGCGGGCCAGCTGGCGCCGGCAAGTGGAAGAGTACAAAGGGAGATTCTGGAAGGCGGCGAACGAGGTCGTTCGTCTCCAGAGGCAGCTGGTTACTAGGGCGCAGCTTACTTCCGCCCAAGATACCGAAGAGCTCCAAGCCCTGAGAGGCACTGTCAAAGGGATTTCTGTCTCCCTTGGGGAGAAGACCGCCGAGCTGCAACAAGTGAAAATCCAACTGGCGCTGGAGCGGAAGGCCGTCGCGGATGCAGAGGCGGAGTCTGAAGTTTTGCGGCAGTGGCGTCGAGAAGCGGAGGCTGAGAGTCGGCGACTTCGTCAGGCGCTCCAGGATACGCTGCGGAAGAAGGAAGAACTAAAAGAAGCAATGGAGAACCTGAGGCAGTCCTGGTTGAGGGATGGAGGTGATAACCCTAGATCGGAGGAAGCAGGACCTCCTTAGAGCTTTTTTGTCTTTATGTAGTTACTTTCTTTTTATCGTTTTGTCCTTCTTTCCCTGGCCGTCCTGGCCTTGTAGTGCGTATATCGAAAATGGAAAAAAAAGAGCGCTTTGTGTTACCTTGTCCACGCGTAGCACTGATATTGTCATTTGTTGAACCTTTCTTGTCGTTTGGCTTGTTTGACGTAGATGTCGTCGTGGGGGGAGGGCTCTTTCCTTTCATCCGACCTTGTTACGCGGCCGAGTTTTGCCACCATTATTGACCCCTACTGCTGAAGTGGCGGATGGAGCCCGGCCTCCGTAGGAGTCCGGGCGAAGTCTTCCGTGGCGTAGGGACCCGGCTCCCGTAGGGGTCCGGGCGAAGTCTTTCCTGGCGACGGGATCCGGCTCCCGTAGGAGTCCGAGCGAGGTCTTTCTTGGCGTAGGAACCCGGCTCCCGTAAGAGTCCGGGTGAAGTCTTCCTTGGCGGCGGAACCCGGCTCCCGTAGGAGTCCGGGCGGAGTCTTCCTTGGCGTAGGAACCCAGCTCCCGTAGGAGTCCGGACCTTCCATTTTGCTCGAGCCGGCGCGAGGTTCTCTTCTCATTACCAGCCTGGCTTGTGAGGGCGCGTTAGGGCACTGTAAGGCCTCTCCCCCCTCCGGTCTAAAAGAACCGGGCCTTCAACTTTGCTCATGTCAGGACGAGGTTCTCCTCCTGTTCCTGACATGGCTGTGGGGGCACATTAGGGCGTTGCAAGGCCTCTCCCCCCATCCGGTCTAAAAGAACCAGGCCTTTGACTTTGCTCAAGTTATGGTGAGGTTTTCCTCCTGTCCCTAACAGGGCTGTGGGGGCACATTAGGGCGTTGTAAGGCCTCTCCCCCCATCCGGTCTAAAAGAACCGGGCCTTTGACTTTGCTCAAGTTAGGGCGAGATTTTCCTCCTGTCCCTAACAAGGCTGTGGGGGCACATTAGGGCGTTGTGAGGCCTCTCCCCCCATCCGGTCTAAAAGAACCGGGCCTTTGACCTTGCTCATGTCAGGACGAGGTTCTCCTCCTGTTCTTGACATGGCTGTGTTTTTGGAGGGATCATATCCAGTCATAATACATCCACGCTAGGTGGGAGGAGCATGTTAGCTAAAAAAGAAGTAGATTTAAGGCGAAATAGTAAGTGATACATTTACAGTTTTCCCGCTCCTCCTTGAGGCCCTCCAGTGATGGAGTCGATGGTCCCGATGGGAGGTCGGTCCCCGGGCTGCTCCTCCCTTTTCTGTGGTTCAGGCGGTGGGAGGGCTCTTGGCCGGTCTCCTCTACCTTCAGACCTGCGACGGACGAATCTGTCGAGTCGACCTCGCCGGATGAGCTCCTCGATCTCGTCCTAGAGCTGGATGCATTCCTCCGTGTCGTGGCCGTGGTCACGGTGGTAGAGGCAAAACTTGTTGGGGTTGCGCTTCCCGGGGTGTGTGCGCATCCTCTCCGGCCTAGGGAGCTGCTCCCTGACCTCCATCAACACCTGGGCCTTCGAGGCGTTGAGGGGGGCATAGTTGCAAAATTTTCCTGGTGGGGAACCCCGCCGAAACCTGCTGTCCGGGCTCCTCTGGCTGCGTGCCCGGGGCGGAGTATGGGCGCGCTTATGTCCAGGAGGGGATCGGGAGTGAGGCCGGGCTTCCTTTGGCCTTTTCTCAACTGCGAGCTTATTAGAATCTCCCGCCTGACGCCCCCTTGCTGTCTCTTCGTCCTTCATTTTGAAGGCTTCTTCCGCTCGGGCGTATCCTTCAGCCCGAGCCAGTAGATCAGCAAAATCCCTAGGGTACTTCTTCTCCAGGGAGTACAAAAGATCATTCTTTTGAAGGCCACCTTTCAGGGCGGCCATGGCAACTGACTGGTCCAAGTTCCGGACCTCCAACGCCGTGATGTTGAAGCGGTTGACGTAGGCCCGTATGGACTCCCCCTCCCTCTGCTTGATGTTGATGAGGGACTCCGAACCCTTCCGGGGATGCCGGCTGCTGACAAAATGGGCCACAAATTGGTGGCTCATTTGATCGAAGGAAAATATGGTACCCGACTTCAGAGCCGAGTACCAGTTCCTTGCTGCTCCCTTCAAAGTAGACGAAAAAGCCCGGCACAAGATGGCGTCAGTAGCACCGTGAAGCAGCATCATCGTTCGGAAGGCCTCCAGATGATCAATCGGGTCCGACATCCCGTCGTAGCTTTCGAACTGGAGAAGCTTGAAGTTCGACGGGATCGGTTCCTGCATAATCATTTGGGAGAAGGGAGGGTCAGTGCAAATATCCTCACCATAAGCGGGAGGCGCGTAGCGGAGTTCTTCGATCCGCTGGTTCATCTCCTGGAGCCTCCGATCCAGGAAACCCTCTCGACTTCGAGTCTCGAGGGTCCTTTGGCAGAACGGGGGTAGGGATCTTCCAGGGGTGGAGTCGTGATCCGACTGAGGGCTCTCTACCCTCGGATTCGCCTTCCCGGGGAGGACGGGGCGGCTGGCCCAGGTGGCCCGCCTCACCGCCGGGTTCTGGCATTCCGGAGATGCCCCCTCCGGATGCACCGATGCCTGTGGTTGCTGCTGCTGCATCGCTTGTACGGCTTCGACGAGGCCCTTGACCTGCTGCGCCAGCAAGTCAAATTGCTCCGCGCCGACCGCCACCGCCGGAGGGGGAGGAGGAGGAGGCTGAGAAACTGGAGGGGAGGCCGGAGCCTGAGATCTGGCCGCGGAGGCCGTAGACCGCCGGGTGGATGCCTTGCGTGGAGGCATCGAGTGCTGATCTCGCGGGGGAAGATTAGAAGTGGGTCACGGAGAGACGGTCAGAGACGGCTCCGTTGAACACTCCTTCAAGAACAAGGGTGCTGCGAAGACACAGCCCTTCCTCTAGCGCCAATCCTGTTGGTGCAAAAATCTGCTTGCGCCGGAGAAGCTGGAGTCGGGGAAGCCGCGGTCGCCGCCGGGACCTGCAAGGGAAGTCTAAACCGGAGGTGGGGTTGCTCCGGCAAGACCCTCCGACGCTCAAGTCAGTTCTCTGCCTCAACAAGAATGGAGTGCTCGAACGAAGAATTTAGCAGAATTTTGAGATAAGAAATGAGCTTATAGAATAACGTATCTGAGTCCTCCCTTTTATAGGCGGAGGAGATAACGGACTGATGGTGACACTTGTAACCGCCTCGCAGTG
>NC_026005.2:73003973-73011473 GCF_000442705.2 Elaeis guineensis | reverse complement strand
CCTTTCTCCCAAATGATTATGCAGGAATCGATCCCGCCGAACTTCAAGCTTCCCCAGTTCGAAAGCTACGACGGGACGTCAGACCCGGTTGATCATCTGGAGGCCTTCCGAACGATGATGCTGCTTCACGGTGCCCCTGACGCCATCTTGTGCCGGGCTTTCCCGTCTACTTTGAAGGGAGCGGCAAGGAACTGGTACTCTGCTCTGAAGTCGGGTACCATATTCTCCTTCGACCAAATGAGCCACCAATTCGTGGCCCATTTTGTCAGCAGCCGACGTCCCCGGAAAGGTTCGAAGTCCCTCATCAACATCAAGCAGAGGGAAGGGGAGTCCATACGGGCCTACGTCAACCGCTTCAACATCGCGGCGTTGGAGGTCCGAAACTTGGACCAGTCAGTCGCCATGGCCGCCCTGAAAGGCGGCCTTCAGAAGAATGATCTTTTGTACTCTCTGGAGAAGAAGTACCCCAGGGATTTTGCCGATTTACTAGCTCGGGCTGAAGGATACGCCCGAGCGGAAGAAGCCTTCAAGATGAAGGACGAAGAGACTGCAAGGGAGCGTCAGGTGGGAGATTCTGGTACGCCCGCAGTTGAAAAGAGGCCAAAAGAAGCCCGACCTCGCTCCCGATCCCCTCCTGGACATAAGCGCGCCCATACTCCTCCCCGGGCGCGCAGGCAGAGAAGCCCGGACAACAGGTTTCGACGGAGTTCCCCGCCAGGGAAATTCTGCAACTACGCCCCCCTCAACGCCTCGAAGGCCCAGGTACTGATGGAGGTCAGGGAGTTGCTCCCTAGGCCGGAGAGGATGCGCACGTACCCCGGGAAGTGCAACCCCAACAAGTTCTGCCTCTACCACCGCGACCACGGCCACGACACCGAAGAATGCATCCAGCTCCAGGACGAGATCGAGGAGCTCATCCGGCGAGGTCGACTCGACAGATTCATCCATCGTAGGCCTGAGGGTAGAGGAGACCGGCCAAGAGCCCTCCCACCGCCCGAACTGCAGAAAAGGGAGGAGCAGCCCGGGGACCGGCCTCCTATCGGGACCATCGACTCCATTGCCGGGGGGCCTCAAGGAGGAGTGGGAACACTTTAAATGTATCGCTTACTATTTTGCTTTGAATCTACTTTTCTTTTTAGCTAACATGCTCCTCCCACCTAGCGTGGATGTATTATGACTGGATACGATCCGTCCAAGATCACAGCCGTGTTAGGGACAGGAGGAGAACCTCGCCCTAACATGAGCAAAGTCAAAGGCCCGGTTCTTTTAGACCGGATGGGGAGAGAGGCCTTACAACGTCCTAATGTGCCCCCACAGCCCTGTTAGGGATAGGAGGAAAACCTCGTCCTAACTTGAGCAAAGTCAAAGGCCCGGTTCTTTTAGACCGGATGGGGGGAGAGGCCTTACAACGTCCTAATGTGCCCCCACAGCCCTGTTAGGGACAGGAGGAAAACCTCGCCCTAACTTGAGCAAAGTCAAAGGCCCGGTTCTTTTAGACCGGATGGGGGGAGAGGCCTTACAACGCCCTAATGTGCCCCCACAGCCATGTCAGGAACAGGAGGAGAACCTCGTCCTGACATGAGCAAAGTCGAAGGCCCGGTTCCTTTAGACCGGAGGGGGGAGAGGCCTTACAGCGCCCAAACGTGCCCCCACAAGCCAGGCCGATAACAAGAACCTCGCACCGGCTCAAGCCAAATGGAAGGTCCGGACTCCTACGGGAGCCGGATTCCGCCGCCAAGCAAGACTTCACCCGGACTCCTACGGGAGCCGGGTTCTGCCGCCAAATGAGACTTCACCCGAACTCCTACGGGAGCCGGGTTTCGCCGCCGAGCAAGACTTCACCCGGACTCCTACGGGAGCCGGGTTCCTCCGCCAAGCAAGACTTCACCCGGACTCCTACGGGAGCCGGGTTCCGCCGCCAAACAAGACTTCACCCGGACTCCTACGGGAGCCGGGTTTCGCCGCCAAGCAAGACTTCGTCCGGACTCCTACGGGAGCCGGGTTTCGCCGCCAAATGGGACTTCATCCGGACTCCTACGGGAGCCGGGTTCCGCCGCCAAGCAAGACTTCACCCGGACTCCTACGGGAGCCGGGTTCCGCCGCCAAATGGGACTTCATCCGGACTCCTACGGGAGCCGGGTTCCGCCGCCAAGCAAGACTTCACCCGGACTCCTACGGGAGCCGGGTTCCGCCGCCAAATGGGACTTCACCCGGACTCCTACGGGAGCCGGGTTTCGCCGCCGAGCAAGACTTCATCCGGACTCCTACGGGATCCGGGTTTCACTGCCGAGCAAGACTTCATCCGGACTCCTACGGGAGCCGGGTTCCGCCACCAAGCAAGACTTCACCCGGACTCCTACGGGAGCCGGGTTCCGCCGCCAAATGAGACTTCGTCCGGACTCCTACGGGAGCCGGGTTCCGCCGCCAAGCAAGACTTCACCCGGACTCCTACGAGAGCCGGGCTCCGCCGCCAAGAAAGACTTCGCCCGGGCTCCTAAGGAAGCCGGGCTCCATCCGCTACTTCGCCAGCAAGGGTTAAAAATGGTGGCGAGGCTTAGCCACATAACGAGATCGGATGGAAGGGAAGAGCCCCTTCCCACGACGACCTCTAAGCCAAACAGGCCAAACGACGAGAAAGGGTCAACGAACGACAATATTGGTGCTACACTCGGACAAGGTAACACAAAGTGCTTTTTCCTCATTTCCGATATATGTGCTACAGGGCCAGGACGGCCAGAGAAAGAGGGACAAAACGACAAAAAAAAAAAAGGGGGTGACTACAAAAGAACTCTAAGGAGGTCCTGCTCCCTCTAACCTAGGGTGATCACCTCCATCCCCCAACCAGGACTGCCTCAGGCTCTCCACCGTTTCCTCTAGTTCTTTCTTCTTTTGCAACATATCCTGGAGCGCCTGACGAAGTCGCCGGCTCTCAGCCTCCGCTTCCCGATGCCACTTCCGCAAAACTTCGGACTCCGCCTCTGCGTCCGCGACGGCCTTCCTCTCAAGCCCCAGTTGGATTTTTACTTGTTGCAGCTCGGCTGTCTTCTCCCCAAGGGAGACGAAAATCCCTTCGACAGTGCCTCTCAGGGCTAGGAGCTCTTCGGTATCTTGGGCGTTAGCAAGCTGCGCCCTAGTAACCAATTGCTTCTGGAGATGAACAACCTCGTCCGCCGCCTGACGGAATCTCCCTTTGTACTCTTCTACCTGCCGGCGCCAGCTGGCCCGCTGCACATCGTGGCTCATCTCAGCGTCTTGAAGCTGCTTCTGGAGGTCGGAGACCTTCTGCGACCATTTTTGCTCATCAACCCGCGTCAGGGTCCGGGATGAGTTTCCTTCCAGCTGGCCGATCCTCCTCTTTGCAGCTGATAGCTCCACCTTAAGAGCGCTGATCCTGGCTTCTGGAGCCCAAGTTCGATCGCTGGCGTTCTTCGTACATTCCTCAAGCTCCTTCGTGAAGTTCGCCTTCCTACGGCTGTAGTCCATGATTGCCTTCACTTGGAGACTCCTGAAGTGGACGGCCTCAGCGGCGGCCTCGGAATAGCATTTTTTCGCCTGGCGGAGCTCGCCTTCTGACTTCTTCAACTTCTTCGTCAATTGGAGGACCTCCTTTTTCAGCCGCTGGATAGTTGACTTCAGCGGGACCCCCAGGGGCAAGGGGAGTGCTTCGGCGGGGCACTGCCATCGGAAGATGCAAACGTCAAAGACCGACTCATTACAAGAAGAAAGGCAGAAAAGGAGGAGCAGAGGGAAGAAAAGACCATCCACAATAAGAAATTCGACTTTATTGATTGATTTTGAAGACAAATGGAAAGTATGGCGACAAAGGAAAGATACAAGATCGGAGGTCTCAGACCTCGGGGGCAGGGGGCGGAGAGCCCGGCGCGGGGGGTGCGACTGCGGTAGCGGCGGGCGAAGGGGCGGCCTCGTCATCAGATTCCTCCAAAAAGCCGAGTTCAAGGTCGAGGTATCTGCTGGCCACCCTCTCTCGACAGAGCTCGAACCCCTTGGTGAACGCCTCCAGGCCGAACTGGACGTTCAGCTCCCTCATCTCCGTAGAGGTCTTGAACTCCTCCACCGCAAGGGTCCTGGCCTCCGAGACCAGAACCGGAGTTTGCTCGGCCAGATGGGCGACCTCGGCCTCCGCCTTCCTCGCCGACTCCTCCAGACTTCGTCTCTCCTTCTCCCGGGCTTGTCTTTCCTCTTCCCGGTCTTGCCTCTCTCTCTCTAGGGCCTCCCGGAGGGCGGCCACCTCGGCCGTCTTCGCTTGAAGACGGGCGACCTCGTCCTGGCAGCGCTCCTCCGCCCGAAGAAGGTCCCTTCTCATGCGGCCCGATGCCTCGACATAGGCGAAGAGCTGGTGCCCGATCTGCAAGGACGGATGGAGAATTACAACAAAGACCAAGCAATCATGCAAATAAACATCAGCTTACCTGGAGGAAGGACCCCAAAGTGTCCCAGGCCCGCTGCTCGGGATCGGCGCGGTCGATCCTCTCCACGACATCGGATAGAATGCAGCTATCGAGTAGCCGCCTGATCAAAGCCTTGTCGTTGAAGGGGTTCTCCGATCCCCCCTCGGAGCAGACGGACTCGTCTGCAGTGGCTCGATGGCTGCTCGCCCTGCGGGCCATCGATTTCCTCCTCTTCCCCGCGGTGGGTGCCTCCGTGGGACGGACCTCCGGAATGGGGACCCCAGTCGGCGGGCTCCTTGAGGGAGCCCGGGGGGCCGCTGGCTCGGCATCCGAAGGAATGTCGATGGCCGGGGCCGCCCGGACGGGCGCAGCCAAGCTCGTCCCCTCCACCCTGGCCCTCTTCGCCGAACCGGAGGTCGTCGCGCCTTTCCTCTTCTGAGCTCTCATAGCCTGGGCGAGCATCCGCGTAGCTTCGGCGTCCATCGCTAAAAAAAAAAAAAAAAAAAAAAAAAAAAAAGAGAGAGAAAGAAAGAGGAAGAAAAGAGAGGGAAGGAAAAAAATAAGGAGAAGAAGAAGAAGGCAAGAAAAGAAAGATAAATACTTGCTGGATCCTGAGGGCTCAGGCCGATGTTGAAGAGAAGCTGCTCCTTCAGAAGGTTAGGAAGGGAAGGAGCGGGATAACTCAGGAGCTTCTGGGCAGCCTGGAGGTCGTCCTCTCCCAGGCTGGGAGCCCGGTGGACGGAATCCCTCAGAGACCCCCAAGGGGGCAGACCTAGTTCCAGGGTCGGGCAGTAGACAAAGAGAAATTTCCCCTTCCAGTTATGAATCGAAGAAGGGGCGCCCTTCAGCAACCCCTTCTTACCGAACTGGGGGGAGAAGTACCACCAGTCCTTCGCTGAAGGATGGCGTTTGAAGGTGTAGAAATGTCTGAACAAGGAGAGAGATGGCTGGACCTCGGCTATATGGCAGAGAGAGAGAAACCCTATCAAAAATCTAAAGGAATTCAGGGCGACAGAAGCGAGAGAAATGTCTAAGAAGCGAAAGAATGCGGCAGCGAAGTCTGGAAGCGGAAGCCGGAGTCCGGCGCGGAATGCCTCCTGGTACAAACAAAAGCGACCAGGAGGGGGAGCGCTGGCCCGGTCGGAGGGGCTAGGAAGCTCCAGGTCGTACTCCGAAGGAACCCCGTACCGAGCCCTTATCAGAAGGAGTTCGTCCGGAGTCGACGAACATGGAATGGCGCCCGGTGCGAAAACCGGGCGAGGCCCTGCCCCGAGCGTGGGTTCGTCCGCAGAAACAGGGGCCTGGGGGTTCGAAGCAGAAGAACTCCCAGAACTTACGGGGGCAAAAGAATCGGAAGACATTTTTTGGGGGAGAACCTAAAGGGCCCTAGAAAGGCAAACTGAGAAGGGAACGAGACGCCGAAGGTCAACTCAGAAGAAGACACGAAAGAAATGAAAAGAAGAGAGGCCCCTAGGCGGTGAGAAGAAGGTTGGCACTAACCTATCTTGCTCTGGGGACCCGGGGAGCGAGAAACGGAAGGCGCCTACGGCTCGAGAGGGCGTTCGCTAGAGCAGACTCTCGGGGGGATGACGGACGCCAGCAAAAATCAGAAATGGAGTGGGATGCCTGAAGGGGGGAGGACGGGTTTAAATAGACCCTGGGATCCGGCGCCATAAAGATCTCGAATCCCCCCAGGCCAGCCCGCGTCTGACGCGTGTCCCACTCCCCGTGGCAGACGGCTAAAGGCGGCTGGCGGTTGGCAGGGTTATAATTGCGTCGTACCTGGGCCAGCGTACCCATGGGATTTTCGAGGCGTCCCCTCGTACCGCTCCAATTCGAAAAGACTCCGGCACGCGCTCATTTAATGCCAAAATATCTGGGAGCGGCAGGGCGCAGGATTCGAAGGGACGGTTTCGGCTGTGCCTCTCTTTCTGTACTTCCTTCATTTGAAATTCAAACTCGGAAGTAGGGGGACTGGTGCTGGGTATAAAATACCCACAGCCGAAACCCACGCCGACATCAGCGCAACTCCGCCCGGACTCCTACGGGAGCCGGGCTCCACCGACAACAGCGCAGCTCCGCCCGGACTCCTACGGGAGTCGGGCTCCGCCGCCAGCACCGACATCAGCACAGCTCTGCCCGGACTCCTACGGGAGCCGGGCTCCGCTGCCAGCACCGACATCAGCACAGCTCCGCCCGGACTCCTACGGGAGTCGGGCTCCGCCGCCAGCACCGACATCAGTGCAGCTCCGCCCGGACTCCTACGGGAGCCGGGCTCCACCGCCGACAGCAAGTGCGGCTCCGCCCGGACTCCTACGGGAGTCGGGCTCCACCGCCAGCACCGGCATCAGCGCAGCTCCGCCCGGACTCCTACGGGAGCCGGGCTCCACCGCCGACAGCAAGTGCGGCTCCGCCCGGACTCCTACGGGAGCCGGGCTCCACCGCCAGCACCGGCATCAGCGCAGCTCCGCCCGGACTCCTACGGGAGCCGGGCTCCACCGCCGACAGCAAGTGCGGCTCCGCCCGGACTCCTACGGGAGCCGGGCTCCACCGCCAGCACCGGCATCAGCGCAGCTCCGCCCGGACTCCTACGGGAGCCGGGCTCCACCGCCGACAGCAAGTGCGGCTCCGTCCGGACTCCTACGGGAGTCGGGCTCCACCGCCAGCACCGGCATCAGCGCAGCTCCGCCCGGACTCCTACGGGAGCCGGGCTCCACCGCCGACAGCAAGTGCGGCTCCGCCCGGACTCCTACGGGAGCCGGGGTCCGTCCTCGACACCAACTGCAACGCATCTCCGCCCGGACTCCTACGGGAGCCGGGCTCCGTCTTCAACATGAACTACGGGTAAGCTCCGACCGGACTCCTACGGGAGCCGGACATCACCTCTAACTTTGGTTGCAGCACGGCTCCGCCCGGATTCCTACTGGAGCCGGGCCCCGCCCTCAACAGCAACCGCAACACGGCTCCGCCCGGACTCCTACGGGAGCCGGGCTCCGTCCTCGACACCAACTGCAACGCATCTCCGCCCGGACTCCTACGGGAGCCGGGCTCCATCTTCAACATGAATGGCGGGTAAGCTCCGACCGAACTC